>NC_137027.1:30611223-30646223 GCF_032717465.1 Coenobita brevimanus
ATGTATCGGCGATGCATCGGTGAGGTTAATACGACATAGCCTATGTAAACCGTACGATATGTACCAGGTTGTGCGACAGTAATAGTTCATCTTATGAATGTCGGTAATATATCGCTGACATTTCGCGGATGAACCGTCGATTAATTGCCTTAAATACTCCGATGACGGCGAGGCACCTCCGATGGCTTCGGCATTTTGTCTGCGAGGTGCGTGCGATGCATTCGCCGACACATTGACGATACATCGTCGACAGCACGCCGCCGTTGTACCTTTATCGCCATTGAGCCGCCTTTAAAAAAATCGTTAAAATTTGAATTTAGAATAATGCTTGTGCTTTACGCTGACATATCAGCGATATGTCGGCTACTAGTCGCCAGTTATATCGTATACTCCGCTGAGGTTTTGGCGTTTTGTTGTACTGGTGTCGCCGGTATTACGCTGACACCACGATTCCTCGTCAGAATCATCGACACATCACCGACTTCAGCCACGATTTTCATCGTGGCTTCATCATGCCTATTTACGCCGAAGTGGGAGAGGGCCTTTACGCGGGTAATCGCTGATGTCGCCGAGGCGTCGCCTTGTTGTCAATGACTAATCTGCGAAATTTTACAGAATCGTGGAAGGCCACGACGTTTTCATGCAGCATGAAAACGTTGTGGCCCCCCACGACAAATTTCAACCTCGTGCGACGTATCAGCGACATGCCACGAAAGGACAAGAATTTGATCACGAATACCCACGATTAGGGATTTTTGACACGTCGTGACTTTATCTTCCACACTTTCGCCGAAGTGGGAGAGGGCCTTAACACCTCTCCCTTTGCGACTTATTTTTGGATACAGGTGATTAATTTCCGTTTGTACGTTACTTATGCGAAGTATGGCGATATTGGAAAGGCTTTATGTGAGACAGAAGAGGATAGTAAGGTGTAATAAGCAAAATTAATCACTTAGAACAGTGGTTCTTAACCTTTTTTCTTGGCGACCCAAAATCCATAAGAAGGTCTACATGGCGACCCAAACCCTCGTAAACTTACTCTGCACCAGAACTGAAACAAACATATGTGTCATATCATGTGACTAAAACCAAAGTAAAATTTTAATATTTTATTGATGCCACCATGCCATAATAAATAAATCTCATTTTTAATATTTGTACCTCCTAAGAACTAAAATATCAACACATTTGGCAGGAAAAAAATTAATCGAAGATCAGAAATTCAAAATAATCCAAATAATTCATTCATGTTCATGACACACCTATTTACTCTGACTATTAAGGAGAGGGTCACTGTTTTGGATGTTGTCTGACACATAAAGTACGATAATCAGTGAGATCCCTGGCACTGAATAGTTTCATTCAGCTTCTCAAACCGGGGTGATTTAGATGACAGACTGCATCTTAGGTCATGTCCTGGTTGTAGACTGTGTCTTTGTAGACTGTGTCATCATTCTGAATCTTGATGAGCTGCTCCTGGCGGTAGCTGATGTTCGAAATCTCGTCAGGTAAGTCTTCAGCTTCAATGATGAAGGAATTTCTAACCCAGACATATTTCATCACATTCTCAGGAATGTAGTGAGAAAACTCTTCGATTAGTCTGGAGATATATTCCACAATGATGCTTTGGAACTGGATGAGAGAAAATTTTTCGTCTTCCAGAAATGCACTCAAGGATGGAAACGATGCAGTCTTCCCAGTCTCAATTTTACACTTTCACAGCTTCAGTTTTCCCTTGAATGCAGTTACCTTCTCTGACAGCCCAACTAATGTCTGATCGCGACCTCGCATTGAAATGTTTCAGGCGTTAATCTCAGCAAAGATATCTGCAAGATAAGCCACTTGCATCACCCACTTTGAATCTGAGAATCTTGGGGCCAGTGAATAATTCTTTTCTGTTAGAAACATCTCAGTCTCGTTCCGCATTTCAAGCAACCGTTGAAGCACCTTTCCTCGTGACAGCCAACTGACCTCAGAGTGGTACAACAGATGTACATGTTCTGAACCAAAATCAGAACACATCTGGCTGAAGATCCTGGAGTTCACAGCCCTAGATTTAATGAAATATTGACTATCTGGATGACTTCCTGCATCACTTTCTGTAACTCAGGTGACAACCTCTGAGAAGCAAGATTCTCTTGGTGAAGGAGACAGTGAACAATCAGTACGCATGGATTTTCCTCTTTAACTCTAGCAGTGAAGCCTTAACGTATTCCCAGCATTCCCTGTGCACCATCACAACAGACTCTGAAACACTGACTCCACTGAAGCCCTTCTTCCTTGAAGAATGAGTCCACACAGGACTGAAAATATCTTCTCCGGTTGTGGTTATGTGTAATGGCCGACAGAACAGAAATTCCTCTTCCATGTCTTCTGGACCTTGGTACCGTACATAAGCCATGAGCTGGGCATCATTACTGACGTCTGTAGATTTGTCCAGCTGGAGACTAAACTCTCCACTCGTTATTATGGCTGCAATCACCTGATATTTCGTATCACATGATATATTCATAATTCGTCGACAAACTATATCATTTGACAGAGGTATCTGTTCGATTTCCTTTGCAGCATCATTTCCACAAACTGTATGCACCATCTCGAGGGCTGTTGGCTTTACAAAATTCTTCACCAATGTTGTGTGGCTTCTTTGCTTTTGCAATCCTCCAAGCTACGAGGTATGAGGCGAATGTCGCTTGCTTCGCTGAGTGGACAGCAGTCCTCGTTCCCTTCTTTCAAAGAAATTCAGCTCTTTGTTTACAAGTCCATTGTGCCTTCCTTCCAAGTGCCTTCTAAGTTTGCTTTAATTGAAGGATTCTGTTACATAGCCCATGATTTCATCATCCTTTGTGTAATTTTAACGCACAGTATGCTGCATGTTTGATCACGAGCGTGTTCTGCCTCAGTCCCCCCCTTCTACCGTTATAGTAGAGTATGTCGTCATTTCTGGAGTTCAGTGCGGGATTTTCATCTCTTTGTCCCCATGGCTTCATTTGCGCGTCCTTCTTACAAGTTGTATCAAGCTCTCCTGGCCCCTATATAATGAGCTCAGTCTCTGCATCATTGCCACTTAGATCTGCTCCTCTTTTGTTCACATCTCTGTCCTCCCCTGTACAGATATTATTATTGTGAGTGCTCAAGAAATCTCCAAACATCTAGCAGCTGTGTGTAATTTGAGTATAACTGTTGTATTTTTTCTTGTACTGTGTAGCATAAGGTTAATTCTTAGACCTAGTGAGGTTTTTGATTAATGTTGGGTTTTATGTCAGTCATTTTTGATAATAGTTTGTATCTGTAATAATTTATCTGGCATTCACTGAGTATTATCTGGTATCTCATTTTATCAGGGCTGACTTAGATAAATTTACTCTTGCTAACTTCGTGTTAATAGAGGCTATTGCAGTTAACCATATATTTAACCTGTTTTTTGCCATTACATTATCCTTATGAGTCCTGAATGTTTTGTTGTTAGTTTAAGCATTAAACTTTAACTTGTAATTTTACCTAACTCTTTTCTTTTGAACCTGGAACTTTACAGGACAGTAGTGACTCTTCGTATTCTCACTTAAAGTGTACATTATCTTTCTCTGTTCCGTAACATAAATTTGGCGACCTCTTATCAGGATATTCAGGATATTATCATAAAGATATTGCTCGATATTTTGTGACTGTTACTTATTAATTATGTCTACTATTACTACACTTGATGAAGCCAAAGATTTTTTGTCAAATGTGCAGACAGTGTGTGATATAGAAAACAGAACAAAGAGTGAACTTAAGCTCGTTGCTCAACAATTGGGAATTGCTGTTCGCTCTCATCATTCTAAAGATCAAATTGTTGACATGATTAATGAAAGCTTGTTTAATGTAACTCCTCGAAATGAGCAAACGCAGATTGAATTAGCTAAGTTACAGCTAGCCCTGCAGGAGGCTCAGGCTAAGGAGGCGGAGTCTCGTGTTAATGAGGCTGAATTTCAAGCACTTGCTAAGGAGGCTGAGTCTCAGGCTAAGGAGGCGGAATCTCAGGCTCGGATTCAGGAGGCACAGATACAGGCACAAGTTGAACTAGCTAGGATTCAGGCAGACCATGAGTATCGCATGAAAAAAGGTGGAACTGGATCATCTAGCTCTGATGATTTTGATGTGGCTAAAAATGTTAAACTTGTCCCTCCTTTTAATGAATCTGATTTAACAAAGTATTTTCAGTTGTTTGAGAGGGTAGCTACAGGTTTTAATTGGCCTAAGGAGTATTGGCCAGTACTCCTTCAAACTGTTCTCACCGGTAAAGCTCAAGTAACTTATGCATCTTTGCCTCAGGATCAGTCTGATAATTATGATGTAGTTAAGAGCTTGATTCTTAAGGCCTATGAGCTTGTTCCTGAAGCTTATAGAGTAAAATTTAGGACAACTTACAAGCAAGATAAGCAATTCCATGTTGAGTATGCAAAAATCAAAGAAGATCTGTTAGAGCAGTGGTTAAATTCTAAGAATGTGGATTCTGATTTTGGTAAATTTAAGCAGATGATTTTGCTGGAGGACTTCAAGAGGTGTATTAGTAAAGATGTAAGCCTATATCTTGATGAGAGAAGAATAGATAATTTGTCTGATGCTGCAGTTTTAGCTGATGAGTATGTTCTCACTCACAAGAGATATTCTAGAGAAAAAGGGAAAGCTGAGAGTAAGTACGTTGCCTCTACTCAGAGTACAGGTAACAGGAAAGACAATAAGGATGATGTTTCTCAGGAAGTAAATACCAGCTTCACCTCTAGATTTCAGAAAAGTAAATGTACTTATTGTAGTAAGCTTGGTCATACTACGGAGAGATGTTTCAGGAGACAGCGTGATGTGAACAAAAAGGAGTCTTTAAATATTCAGTCAATTGGTCTAGTGTCCACTCTTGAGAGTTCCCAGAATTCTTTAACTGAGTTAACTGAACCTGCTTTGAGGGGTAACTTAAATTCTCATGATGGAGCTCCTTTTTTGAGCAGTAACGTGGGTGACACTCTCAAGAGTTCATGTGCTAATTTCCTGTCTGATGGTTTTGTCAGTCCTCTGGACAGTAATGACAGGAAATCAGTTAAAATATATCGTGATACAGGTGCTTGCCAATCCCTTATGCTGACCAGTGTTCTAGGCTCTAATGTTAATTCCTCTGATGAAACTGTAATCTTACAAGGTGTAGGGAATAATTACTTCTCTGTCCCTCTGTGGAGAGTGAATTTAGAGTCTGGTTTTGTTAATGGTTCCGTTATGGTTGGGTTGGTTGAGACACTCCCAATGTCAGGTGTAACTTTCTTACTTGGAAACGATATTGGTGGAAGTCAAGTGTGTCCAGCTCCTCAGTTGTCTAGTGAGCCAGTGGCTGCGACCTAGGATTGTGATGTCATTTATGTGTTCCCTGCATGTGCTGTCACTAGGGCTAAGTCTAAAGTTACTGGTGATTTAGAGGATAATGATGATGATGATGTTATCCTAGCTGACACTTTTCTTGCTAATTTGGACCACTCACCAGATGAGGCAGTAGTGTTGATAATTTGTCTCGTCAAGAGTTGGTTGAGTTGCAGGTTGCTGACCCTGAGTTGAAAGGTCTAGCTAACTCTGCTTACAGTGAAGAAGAGTCAGCCGGTGCTTCTACTTGTTATTATGTAAAGTCAGGAGTACTTATGAGGAAGTGGAGACCCCCAACAGCATCAGCCGACTGTGAATGGGAGGTTGTACATCAAGTTGTCATCCCTCGTGTTTGTAGGGAGGATATCATTCGAGTGGCTCATGATTCCAGTTTGGCAGGACACCTTGGAGTGAGGAAGACTGTGGCACGCATTTTGAAACACTTCTACTGGCCAGGTATCTTCAGGGATGTTTCCTGGTATTGTAAGTCTTGTCACACCTGTCAAGTTGTGGGGAAGTGTAATCAGACCGAAAAGGTTGCACCTCTAGTTCCCATTCCTCCTTTTGAGACGCCTTTCACCCGTGTGTTGGTGGATATTGTGGGCCCTCTTCCTAGGACTTCTTCAGGATTTTCTTATGTGTTGACCCTGATTGATGTGGCTACTCGTTATCCTGAAGCCATTCCACTTAGAAATATCTCAGCAAAGAACGTGGTTGGGGAAATGCTGGGGTTCTTCACAAAGTTTGGTCTGCCCAAGGAGGTACAGTCAGACCGAGGAAGTAATTTCATGTCAAATGTTTTCAAGCAGTCTCTGAAAGAGTTGGGCATCACCCAGATCACCTCTTCAGCTTACCATCCCCAGACCCAAGGAGCTTTGGAGAGATATCATCAAACACTCAAATCGATGCTCAAGAAATACTGTTTGGAACATCAGAAAGACTGGGATAAAGGTCTTCCATTCGTTGTGTTTGCCACAAGAGAATCTCCAAATGAATCACTGGGCTTCTCACCTTTTGAACTACTGTTTGGCCATGAAGTAAGAGGACCCCTTAAGTTACTCAAGGAATGCTGGCTGTCGGAGGAAGATGACGTCAACCTGCTGGAGTATGTGATGAAGTTCAAAGAACGGCTGTCCACTGCTTTACAGCTGGTGAGAGAGAATTTAGGAGCTGCTCAGGAGAAGATGAAGACTTGGTATGATAAGAAGTCCAGGTTACGCCACTTTCAGCCAGGAGATCAAGTTTTGATTCTGCTACCAGTTCATGGGCAACCTCTTCAAGCCAAGTTTAGTGGTCCTTATTTCGTGGAGAAGAAACTCAGTGATGTCAACTATGTCATCGCCACACCAGATCGTAGAAAGAGCAAGCAACTATGTCACATCAACATGCTAAAGTTATATCACAGGCGGGACGAAAATAATCCAGTCTGCACTGTAGCTGTTCCACCCGAGTCTACAAGTGAAGTTCTCCCATGCAGTATGAGCCTGAGTGATAGTTTGGGGAAGAATCCTGATATCATGAATGATCTCCAGACTAAGCTTTCTCATCTACCTCCCAAGGAAAGGCAGGAGTTTTCGGCATTACTGCAGGAGTACCCGAAAGTGTTCCGTGCCATTCCAGGAAGAACCACTGTGTTGATGCATGATGTCGATGTTGGAGACGCAAAGCCAATTAAATTGCCTCCTTACCGTGTGAACCCAGTGAAAGTTCCTCTCATCCAGAAGGAGCTTGGCTACCTGTTGGACCACAAGATGATTGAGCCCTGTCAGAGCGAGTGGAGTTCTCCTGTCACTCTGGTCCCTAAGCCAGGTGGGTCACAGCGGCTTTGCATTGACTACAGACGTGTTAATCAGATAACTAAAACAAACACTTACCCTCTCCCTCGTGTGGAAGATTGCATAGACAAGATCGGAAAGGCTAGGTACATAAGTAAGTTTGATTTGTTAAAGGGATACTGGCAAGTACCTATGACTGAACGTGCTAGGGGGATCTCATGTTTTGTAACACTAGGAAAGACTTTTGCATGTTCAGTAATGCCATATGGTATGAAGAATGCACCAGCCACATTTCAGAAGCTCATGAATGTTGTAACAGAGGGTTTGGCAGGGTGTGTTGTTTATATTGATGATGTATTAATCTTCAGTGACAACTGGAAAGATCACCTATGCCATGTCAGTAAATTTCTTGAGCGTTTGGTTCATGCTAATCTTGTAGCTAATTTATCAAAGTGTGAGTTTGGTCAAGCTAAAGTTCAGTACCTTGGGTATGTAATTGGTGATGGACATGTTGCACCACCAGGAGCTAAGGTTCAGGTTATAAGTGATCTTCCCAGACCTAAAAGTAGGAAGGAGCTACAAAGATTTTTGGGAATGGTAGGTTATTACAGGAGATTTGTTCTTAACTTTTCTATTCTTGTATCACCACTTACAGACCTACTGAAAAAGGGAGTTAAATTTGTCTGGACCAATAACTGTGAATCCTCTTTCAACAAACTTAAAGCTATTCTATTAAGTCAGCCAGTGCTCGCTACTCCAAATTTTGCTAAGCCTTTTAAGATGGCTGTTGATGCAAGTGATACAGGAGCTGGGGCTGTTTTGCTGCAAGAGGATGATCAGGGTATTGAACATCCTGTATCTTATTACAGTAAGAAGTTCACTCCAGCTCAAAAGAACTACTCAACTATTGAGAAAGAGCTTTTGGCCTTGATTTTGGGTTTACAGCATTTTTCATTTTATTTGTGTTCTGGTTTTGACCCCATAGTCATTTATACCGATCATAACCCACTGAAATTCCTTAGTAAGTTTAAAGATAAAAATCAGAGATTGACAAGATGGAGTCTACTTCTTCAGGAGTATTCATTAGACATACAACATGTCAAGGGGAAAGAAAATGTTATTGCAGATTGCTTATCTAGACTTTAGACAGATTGTTTTAGAGTAATAAGAAATTTCCTTTGTAAATTTCTTTTTCTTTGTGGGGAGGTGTTACATAGCCTATGATTTCATCATCCTTTGTGTAATTTTAATGCACAGTATGCTGCATGTTTGATCACGAGCGTGTTCTGCCTCAGTCCCCCCCTTCTACCGTTATGGTAGAGTAAGTCGTCATTTCTGGAGTTCAGTGCGGGATTTTCATCTCTTTGTCCCCATGGCTTCATTTGCGCGTCCTTCTTACAAGTTGTATCAAGCTCTCCTGGCCCCTATATAATGAGCTCAGTCTCTGCATCATTGCCACTTAGATCTGCTCCTCTTTTGTTCACATCTCTGTCCTCCCCTGTACAGATATTATTATTGTGAGTGCTCAAGAAATCTCCAAACATCTAGCAGCTGTGTGTAATTTGAGTATAACTGTTGCATTTTTTCTTGTACTGTGTAGCATAAGGTTAATTCTTAGACCTAGTGAGGTTTTTGATTAATGTTGGGTTTTATGTCAGTCATTTTTGATAATAGTTTGTATCTGTAATAATTTATCTGGCATTCACTGAGTATTATCTGGTATCTCATTTTATCAGGGCTGACTTAGATAAATTTACTCTTGCTAACTTCGTGTTAATAGAGGCTATTGCAGTTAACCATATATTTAACTTGTTTTTTGCCATTACATTATCCTTATGAGTCCTGAATGTTTTGTTGTTAGTTTAAGCATTAAACTTTAACTTGTAATTTTACCTAACTCTTTTGTTTTGAACCTGGAACTTTACGGGACAGTAGTGACTCTTCGTATTCTCACTTAAAGTGTACATTATCTTTCTCTGTTCCGTAACAATTCGTTCTCAAGACTTCCCTACAAATAACACACTGTGGTTTAAGAACGCCACGTTCAGTGATGTGAGTGAAGCCAAGATTAAGATATTCGCACTTGTACTGTCTTTTTGTCATCGTTTCTAAGTATCAAATAACCAACCTGAAACAGAGCACAGAAAAATTCTTAATACGAGTTGTGAAGTACCACCGAAACTAGTTGCAATAAGTCAGCAGTAGTGTTGTGTGTGATAAGCCACGAACACACATACAAATTTTTCACACAGCTCACGTAAGCACTCTTGTCATGTTGATAAAAAGCACTAAGACAGTGTCAAAAAATAAATAAACGAAAATCGTGAAGTCAAGCAACTCACCCTCACGACTATTTCGATGAAAAATATAACTGACAGTTACTGTCTCAACACACTACCAGCATCGCCCCGCCTGAGCAGCCTCTCTCCTACCTCCTCCCCTCCCCCCCTTCTCACTCTCCCGAAATGAAAACGGTTAAGATTTGACATTTAAAATGTACAGTACGCTACTCCCAGTTGTGTGCATGGTAGTAATCATTTTTTAAGCCAAATGCAACCGTACGAGAGAGAGAGAGAGAGAGAGAGAGAGAGAGAGAGAGAGAGAGAGAGAGAGAGAGAGAGAGAGAGAGAGAATGTAAAGTGTGAAGTATGGACAAGTACGGTAATATGTTAAAAAGTAATAGTATACAACATTAATAATAACAGTAATATATTTCTCTCTTGGCGACCCACTCCAAATGGTTTGGCGATCCAAATTTGGGTCGCGACCCATTGGTCAAGAACCACTGACTGCTATTATCATCACTACTACTATTATTATTATCACTACTAATATTATCATCACTACTACTATCATTATCACAACTACTGTTATCATCACTGCTATTATCATCGCTACTGCTATTATTATCACTACTACTATTATTATTATCACTACTAATAATATCATCACTATCATTATCACTACTACTATTAATCACTGCTATTATCATCACTACTACTATTATTATCACTGCTACTGTTATTATTATCACTACTAATATTATCATCACTATCATTAGCACAACTACTGTTATCATCACTACTACTATTATCATCACTACTACTATTATTATTATCACTACTAATATTATCATCACTACTACTATCATTATCACAACTACTGTAATCATCACTGCTATTATCATCACTACTACTATTATTTTGACTTGCTAACTCACAGCATGTCAGAACAACCCCCCGTGTGAGCACTGGCGCTGCTGCTTCACGCTTTCAAATTGCAAGTGTTCCTGCGACTACGTAAGGTGCTGGAACTGGCCGACCGAGGAGTCCACCACGACCACAACGACAACGAAGACGACCAGTACGACTCGAGGTGACCCCAGCATCGGCAGTGTGAGTAGTGGTAAAGGTCGTCGTGAAGCCCCCAGTGGTCGTCGCGCAGTATGGCAGTCGTAAGCAAGAACTCGGCTCCATTATCCTCAACAAGAACGACAAGAACACCAACAAAAACAACAATAACAGAACAACAAGAATGACAAGTAAACAAGAACAAAGAACAAGAACAACAATACCATCACAACTACAAAAACAACAAAGTAAAAACTATCTATCTATCTATCTATTGCCAGACGCCTCAATCCCGTTTGGGGTGGCCACAAACAAATCGCCTCCAAGTCGCCCTGTCCCCCGCCATTTCACTGCCCTGCTCCCAACTCACATCCCCCTCTCTCATATACCTCTCCACCCCATCCCTCCATCTCATCCTCGGCCTCCCCCTCCCTCTTCCCCCTTCCACCTCACTCACATACACTCTCTTCGTCAGTCTTTCACCCTTCATCCTCTCCACATGGCCAAACCACCTCAGTGTGTTCCTCATAACGCTTCCTATCACATCCACATCCACACCACAACGCTCCTTTATATCCTCATTCGTCAGCCTGTCTCTCCACGTGACTCCACAGGCTCCTCTTAAATAACTCGTTTCCACTGCTCTCACTCTTGACTTGTGTCCTTCCAACAATGGTCAAGCTTCACTTCCGTACGTTAGAGTTGGTATCACAATACTGTCATGTAGTAACTTTTTCACTTCCATGCTCACTTCCCTGTTTCTTATCACTGCTTTCAAGGAACCAGCAACCTTTCTTCCCTGCTGTACCCTTTCAAGCACTTCAAACTCCAAACCTCCATCCTTACTCATCACACTACCCAAGGACTTAAACGTACTCACATTTTCCAATTCCTCACCATCCAACCTCGCTCTACATTCACTAACTTCACCTCTCTCAAAGACCATCACTTTACTCTTCCCTACATTCACCTTTAGGTTCCGTTTCTTACACACTCTCTCAAACTCATCCACCAAGCCTTGCAGCTCCCCTACGTCTTCACTCAACAACACAGTATCATCTGCAAACAACAGTACAGGGGGTTTCCAAACACTATCCTCTCTCACCAGGGCCACTCCAACATCCACTACCCTACCTTGTACCTGTTTTATTACCCCATCCATGTACAGATTGAACAACCATGGAGACATGACACATCCCTGTTTCAAACCAACTTTCCAAGAGAAAAATTCACTTAGTTCACCATCCACACGCACTGCAGCCTTCGCACCATCGTACATACTCTTCACAGCATTCAACAACTTCCCATCTACTCCATATATTCTTAACACTTTCCACAATCCTTGTCTATCCACCCTGTCATATGCTTTCTCCAAATCCATGAAAGCTACATACAACTTCTTTCCCTTCTCTAGAAACTTTTCCACTAAAGATCTGAGAATGAATATCTGATCTACACAACCTCTTCCCTTCCTAAAACCTCCCTGTTCTTCTCCAACTAATTTCTCTGTTCTTTCTCTAACTCTGTCTATAAGTATCCTACCATACACTTTTCCTATTATACTAAGAAGACAAATGCCCCTATGATTACCACACACTTCTTTTTCCCCTTTTCCTTTGTACAAGGGAATAATTATACCTGACTTCCAATTCTCCGGGACTCTACCTTCCTCCCAGGTCAATCTGCACATCTTCCACATCCATTCTACTACTATCTCTCCCCCATGCTTCAGCATTTCACCACACACTCCATCAGTTCCTGGGGCTTTCCCCGATTTAACTTTCTTCATTGCTTCCACAACTTCTATCCTACTGATTTCTTCCTGTCTTCTCACCTCCCTCCTTCTCCCAGCCATTCCCCAGCCACTTATACTCGCATTACTTCCATCCTCTACGTTCAACAATTCTTTAAAGTGTTCTCTCCATCTGCTCACTTTTTCTCCCTTCTCCACTAGTAATCTACCATTTTTATCTTTCACTCCCCTGCTAACTTCACTTCCACCCTGTCTTACTCTTTTCACTTCTCTCCAGAACATTTTCATACAGTCCCTCCACTTTACACTCAAATTCCTTCCAAATTCCTCATCCACTCTCTTCTTACTCTCTCTTACTAATCTTTTCACCTCTCTTCCTTTCCACATATAACTCTCTCTTCCGCCTCTCAACTTCTTCCACGCCCCTATTTCTCTTCCATTCATTGTATGCTTTCTTCTTTTGTGCAACAGCCTGTTTCACCTCTTTAGTTCACCATGCTGTTCCTTGCACCCCCCTCCGTCTTCTCTTCCTTCCACACACCACATCACATGCTGCACATATTTCTTCTGTAAATATCTTACACATACCTTCCACGTCTCCCATCTGCTCCAATTCATATTTGCCCAATCGTTCCTCCACTTCTCTCTTATACTCTGCCTTTTTCTCATCCTCTTGTAACCTTTCCACTCTCCTTGCAACTACTCCTTCCTCTCGTCTTTCCCTTCTTCTATTCCTCCATCTTACTTGCACCCTAATTCTGGCCACCACCAAGCAGTGGTCAGAAAGTCCACTCCCCCAACCTCTATACACTCTTGCATCCTTTACACATCTTCGCATCCTTTCATCCACACACACACATAATCAATCATTGCCTTCCTTTCATTCAGTTCACCACCCACCCTTCTCATCACTCGCCATGTATACCTGTGGATCATTTTATGCCTGAAGAGGGTATTGGCTATCACCAACCCCCTCCCAGCACAAATGTCCACTAACGCACTCCCATTCTCATCTATCTCAGCAGGCACACCCCACTCACCAACTATTCCATCCACCTTCACATTCCCAACTTTACCATTCATATCACCAATCAAAAACACTCTCTCATTCCTTCCAAACTTTTCCATGCACACTTCCACATTTGTCCAGAACTCTTCTCTCACTCTTCTAGCACGATCTTGCGTTGGCGCATACACACACACAATCGCCCACATTTGTATTCCAACTTTCAACTTTACCCACACAATCCTTGACCCAACTGATCCATACTGTCTTATGCTCTTCTTCCATCTTTTACTTACAACTATACACACTCCTTCCTTTGCCCTCTCATTCTCATCTACTCCTGCACATATACCCCATCCATACTCCCATTCTCTCACACTTTCTCCTCTCCATTTTGTTTCAGTTATTCCACATACATCCACTTTCGCATCCTCAAGCACCTGGACAATCTCTCTCTCTTTCACCTCATCATTCGCTCCTCTTACATTCCATGTACTCATTACCAAGTCCTTTGTCCGGTCCTGGGTCGTCATCGTTTGGTCAGTCCTTGTCCGAGGCTTCTTGTTTGTTTTTTTAGTTAGTTGTTTTCCGGGGAGGGGCACTAACCCTCCGCCAACCCTTTTAGTAGCCTTTTACGACAAGCAGGGATAATGGGGGAGTATTCTTGAAAACCCCCCTACCCCCAGGGGTAAAAATAACAAACAGCAAAAACAATAATAACAAGAATGACAAACAAGAACAACAATATCACCACAACTACAAAATGAAAAAAAGTAAAAAACAAACAAACAACAAAAACAATAAGAAAAAACTATCAACAACAAAAACAATGACAAATATAGTCCATTCACCTTAGCTTGGCCCGGATTTTCGTCCTTTTGCAGCTTATTTCACGTAGCTTAGTGGCAGAATAAGACAATGCCACAGCTCTACATCCCTCCCATAGCACTTCTTCGTGACTAGCAATTTGAAGGGGTTAATGAGGGCTATATCTCCCCCTCCCCCTCGTTCCAAAATTCCCTCCTGTGTTTAATAAAATCATTTGGATGTGATATGGATTACACGAAAAGGTAAAAAAAAAAAAATAATAATGCTTCTCTCTCTCTCTCTCTCTCTAGGGGGCGCGGTAGCTCAGTGGTAGGGCATATAGCTCTTGGCCGGGGGAGTGGTCACCCAAACTTTGACAACTTGGTAAATGTGGTTAAGTTCCCCGCCTGGGAGTGTTGTGCATGGCCAGCTACCACATCACTGCAATGGTTGTGCCTCCAGGGACGATGGTAATCATGCAGCTGCTACATTTTTAGTGGGCTAAAGGGTGCACACCTTGCCCCAGGGTAATCCGGGACTATGCAGGGACAGGGTCGTCCATCTTCCCTGAGCCGGACACATCACACGGCCGCATACCCATGATGTGTTAGGTAATGATGAGCAATCAAGCAAATTTAGTCATTTTACTCTAATGTGGCCCAGATTTTTTGGTTATTTTGTAGTTTATTTCACACTCTACATTCCTTGCATAGCACTTCTTCGTCACTGGCATCATATTCTAGTGAAAATGGTATAATACACAAAGGAGTATAGAGGATGGCAAACAGTGGTATGAAATCCATTATACTTTTTTTTTTTTTTAATGCAATATGTTTTTCAAATTATTTAACTAGAACCAGATATTGAAATTGTGCTAAATTATGGAGAAGCAGTTTTTGTCTCACTTAAACCCTCTTCAGATGTACAATCAAAATAGTTATCTATCTGGCTCTGAATCTATTATCTGTCTATCTATCTAATATCTATTATCAATCCGTAACTCTGTGTGTATGTATGTACGGATGGATGTATATGACCATACAAGTATATAGTGTGGAGAGAGAGAGAGAGAGAGAGAGAGAGAGAGAGAGACAGAAAGACAGAGACAGAGACAGAGACAGAGTTAAATACTACGCCATTACTCCTAATTACACCCTCTGCCTGAAGGGATTAATGAGGGTCGTCTCTTTACTGGGCTAACAAGATCCAACAGGGGTCATTACACCTGATGCACACCCTTAATTAACCCACCTTGATTAAATAAAATGGACTGGCAATTACAGGTAAATATATCTTGCGATAATTAGCGGTCAGTATGCAATTTGATACAGGTAATTAACGAGCAATTTTATATATACAGGATAGTCCGTAATTAGCGCTTCGTTAAAGGCTGCCATGGCGGTTGCTGGCGTCTTGCTGGGACTGCTCAGTCTGCTGGTGTGGGCGGTGTGGCAGTGGGGGTAGGAAATAAATGATGCAGGGTAGACATTGATGACTTACTAGGGTCTATTTGAGTGATTCTTGACATATTTCTTCGAGCGATTTAACTGGGAGGAAGATTTGGTTTTAGCTAGTTGGTGTTTTGGATTTATTTTTTTTTTTTTTTTATGCAAGGAAGAAGGAGCCAAAGGGAAGAAGCCAGCATGTTGTTCCCTCCAAGAAAAAACAATAAGATGATAGAGAGCCAAATAGCATCTTTATATATTTACTATTAGTCATGCTGACGATATAAGACAAAGTGCCCGATGCTGGCATGGTGTGGACGGAAAATTCGTGACTAAATATGTTTTTCAGAGTATTTTCCATTTTTTATACTCTCTCTCTCTCTCTCTCTCTCTCTCTCTCTCTCTCTCCATCGACACACACACACACACACACACACACACACACACACACACACACACACACACACACAAGTACTATAAAATAAGGAAGTTAGAAGGGTCATTACGAGCTTGTCTCACTCCCATTAAACACACACACACACACACACACACACACACACACACACACACACACACACACACACACACCACTTAATACGAGAGTTAACCAGAACTTTCAGATGTTCATGTACACACCCAGTCAACTATGGGGCAGATTTTTCAGTTTTCTTTCTAAAACTACCATAACTGCACACATCACTACCACACACGCATGTATGCACGCCTCGTACGCCAAGAAACAAAAACAAACACACAAAAAACACTGGATGTATGTGAGATGCAGTTACAGTGTGGCTATTTCAAGGTGGACTTGATATTGGTAATGCTTTGTGTGTGTGTGTGTGTGTGTGTGTGTGTGTGTGTGTGTGTGTGTGTGATAAAAAAAAGTTTGGTGAAGCGGTGGAAGTTATGTGTGATGAGATGGATGAAGGAGTTCCTTCAGTCCACACATAAACCACCAACACAAACCTCCATGGCTATGATCACAAACAACTTCCATCATCACAACCGCAACCATCATCAACAACGATCCGCAACCACTACTAATAGCTCTGGTCAATTGCACCAGTCATAACCACCACAACACAATCACTACCATCAACACAGTCATCAGGTATGACCACACTTAAACAGCACCACCACAACCACCAGCATTAGCACAACCAACTTCCACAGTTCCTATATCAACCAGCATTAGTATAACCAGCCACCGGCACCACCACAACCACCCACCACCATCACCATAACAACCCACCACCATCACCAAAGGCAGCCACCGCCATCACAATAACCATCCACCGCCATCACCGCTACCACCATAACCAGCCACCGCCATCACCACAACCACCCACCGCCATCAGCACGACAACCAACCGCTACAACCACAACCAGCCACCGCCATCACCACAACCACCCACCATCACCACAACTACCCATCGCTACCACCACAACCACCCACCGACATCATCATAACTACCCACCGCTACAACCACAACCAGCCACTGCCATCACCATAACCACCCACCTCCATCACCTCAACCACCCACCACCATCGCAGCAACCACCCACCACCATAGCCACAATCACTCAACGTGTGTGTGTGTGTGTGTGTGTGTGTGTGTGTGTGTGTGTGTGTATTACCCTCCTTAACAAGAAACTAGCCTTAAGGTGAAAAAAACATATGGTGAAAACATGAACGTTATATAAAAATTATAACCGTACCCAGTTTAGGACAGTAACAACATTTTGTTTTCAATTTTTATGTCCATACAATTTCATTCGTCTCAGGACGCTACAAACTGGAGGGGTTAGATACAGCCTTCATTAATACCATCACAAGTAAAATGCTGTCCTAACGTGATTAAATACTCTGTTAAAGGCAAGAATTAATTAAACCTGATGTCCTCAGGAGAAAACATTGAAGAACTATAAATCCAACTTTCATTTTGCACAAAAAACTAAACTCCTCGGGTCGTGCTCCTAGGCAAGTTCATTTCCATGCCAAGTAATAATCTGCATATCTCAAAGAACACGAAGTTACATGAGATCCAGTTGCAGATGGCCGAGGTATATTCAAGGTTAAGAATTTCATTTCACGGTCTTGAATGTTGCTGTTGTGTGTGTGTGTGTGTGTGTGTGTGTGTGTGTGTGTGTGTGTGTGTGTGTGTGTGTGTGTGTGTGTGTGTGTGTGTGTGTGTGTGTGTGTGTGTGTGTGTGTGTGTGTGTGTGTGTGTGTGTGTGTGTGTGTGTGTGCTTGTAATTGTCCATATGTCTTCGCATGTATGTGTCTTTCAGTGTGTATATATCTGAGCCTGAATTGAGTCCAATTAACACTCAAATATATTGACTTTTACGTTATTCATATTTTGTTTTGTATCCAGCTAACCCCATTCATCCCTTCAATTCGATGACGTGCTCTATATTTTTCTTCCTCTTGTCAGACGATTATATTCACACTGGGAGAGCTTTCTATTAGTGAACGGTTTAATGCCGGCTGTATCTAAATTATCCAGTTCAGTACGTCTTTCCTGTGCTGAAGAAAACCGTCTGTAAATAGTAGGGATGAATATGAAAAAACCGATGCTGTATTGAAGGAGATCATGATCATTATTCTCTACCGGTTTTCCCCGCACAGGGAGGCAAAAAACTAGGAAAAGTTTCACCCATTAGCAAGAGTCACTTAGTGTTTTGTGGATTTTGAAAAGGCGTTCGATAGTGTTTTACGTGGAGCTATCTTGATAATTCTAAGATTCTATGGTATACCAGAAAAGTTTGTAAATATTATCAGAACCCTGTATGAAGGTACTTTCTGGAAGGTAATGGTGGGTGGTGCTTTGAGTGATCCATTTAAAGTTAGGTCAGGTGTGATTCAGGGAGGAGTTCTTTCGCCATTGCTGTTTGTTTTGGTTATGGAATGTGTTATGAAAAAGGTTATAAGAACAGGTGCAGGAATTAACTAGAAAGAAAATAAGAAGCTGATGGATTTGGACTATGCTGATGATATTGTACTGATTTGCGAATGTATTTACGAGATGCAGAGGGTGCTTGATTGTATGGTGGAGGAAGGAGAAAAAGTGGGATTGGTAATAAATTATGGAAAGACTGAAATTATTAATATGAATGTGGAGAACCAAATCGATTGTGTAATTGGGAATAATGTGATGAAGAACGTAGAAAATTTTAAATATCTGGGAACAATTGTATCATTAATGGATCATTAAAGAATCAAATTGAGGAGAGGATTAGACTGGCTAGGCGAGCTGTTGGAATGTTGAAATCTGTTTGGAATAATAATATGCTTTCAGTACATACTAAAGTAAAAAGTTACAAGTCCATGGTTAGACCAATTTTAATTTATGGGCATGAGTCATGGTACAGTACAATTGCAACAGATCAGAAAGTATTAGGATTTGAGAATAAAATACTGAGAAGGATTCTTGGGGTAAAGTGGGAAGACAGAGTTACAGGTGAAAGAGTAAGGGATATTATGAAAGTGAAACCAGTTGATGAATATGTGAGACACTCTCGCTGGAAGTGGCTGGGGTACATATATAGGAAAGAAGGTAGTTTAATACAGGATGTGCCAGAGTGGACTGCTAGAGGAGGAAGATGTAGAGGTAGGCTGAGGGAAACCTGGTTGAGGACAATGAAGAGAGAAGCAGGAGAGGAGCGTTGGTGGGACCTGAAGGAGATGGCAAGAGACAAATATTGGTGGAGAGAGTTCATCGTGGCCGTATGCATCCCATGGGGTGTCACAGGAAATGATTGACTGACTGATAACATATTCGTGCATAATAATATGATTCCTGTATAAAATGATACGAAATCGGACGCACTTTTGAATGGTAGGTTGCCAGTGTACGATAATGACAACCTCAGAGGCGTACACCGCGACTATAATGGTAAATATATAAAGTTGCTGTTTGGCTCTCTATCATCTTAGTGTTTTTTTCTTGGAGGGAACAATATCTGGCTTCTTCCCTTTGGCTCCTTCTTCCTTGCATAAAAAAAAAGTAAATCCAAAACCCCCAGAGAGATGCAGTTCAGAGAATGAAAGAATTCTGAAAGGCAGGAGTTCTGGAATATGGCTGAGTGACATTCCAATCATGAGCACTACCAGATGCCTGTGTAGCACAAGGGAAGGCATGGAGAGGTGGCACAATGGATGCAACTTCGTCTGAGCATTTGCTATAATAATATCTGTAAAATAATGCAAGGGAGGCAACATTCCTTCTTACTTGTAGGAGAGGTAGTTCAATAGCAATAGCAGGGTTATTCATAATTCTAACAGCTTTGTTCTGACTTTTGTCTAGTTCTTTTAATGCAACCTCTCCACATCCACTCCACAAGGGTGAGCAGTATTCAGACTGGGAGTGCACGTGACTCTTATAAATTGCAGCTAACTGCTCGTCAGTGAAGAAGTTACGGACTCCGTACAATAATCCAAGTTTCTTTGAGGCGGTTTTAGCAAGTGATCTGACATGAGAGGTCCAGCTGAGGGCACTGTTAAGTGAGACACCGAGAATTTCAATGCTTTTGAAGATGGGAATATTTGTAGCATTGAAGGTAATATACGAATCTGGCAATACCTGTCCATTAGTAAATTGTATATATTTACTTATACTAGCATTAGAGGAGACAAGGTTGTTTTGTCCCCAATCACTGAACGTAGATAAGTCTTGATTTATGGAGATGGCTGTACTGAGTTGAGAGCTGGAGATATCAGACTTTGTAAATGGTTGGCTGTGTGTGAATAAACTCGCTTCCCCAGAGTTGTTTCCCTCAAAACTTCAACCTACAGCTGTTCAAGTCTAACTGTTGCAGATACTTTATGAACAGAGGACACCAGTAATCTGGTGTATGGATTAGTTTTTTTTTTATTAATTTGTTTTTCCTTCCAATATTCTGTTATTAAAAAATAATAATAATAATATTTTGTTTTCTTTGCTTCTAATTTCATCTGGTTGTAGTTAAATATTGGAGAATGCTCTCCACTGTCCATCACAATGAGGCTTATTCGTCCACATAAAATCATTTTATTTGACCATCCGCACAGCTACTGAGGGAATCAGCATTAAATTCACGGTCAGTCTATATTATAACCATAGAAAATCCAAAATTATATCATATTAAAAATTATCAGTGCAGCGATATTGACCAGTCTCAGCTTATATACAACTGGCTAGGTGCTTTATTTGTATGATGAGGATCGGAAACAGATGGGCTGCGTCTTGACAAGTTTCACAGAACTCCATGATAACATAGTAGTCTATGTCATAATATTTGCTGTGTATGTTACGAAAACATAATGTTAGGTAAATAGCACGGAAATATTTCGAACCCATTAACATTAGGTTTCTCATCATTCGCCTCGTACCTCAGTACCAAACTATCACTCACGGTTGACCATTCGCCTTCCCTCTTTCTAACCCTGACTTTCACTTCCTTCCACCGAGGAGGGGTGCAGACACTTTGGTGTGTGGGTGCACATATAAGTAAACTCGCCCCGAACACGTTCTCGCCGAACACGCTTGCAATTATACGCGGGTAGTGCTGGGATACTTATAAGACAACGTAAGATTAAAGTATAAATTTATGCAAGAGAGGCCTTTGAAAGGCCAAATCCTCAAACATCAGCTCAGCACGCACGGTTTGTTTTGATCACGTGATGTGATTTGCTGTTCTGCTTTTCCATAGTACTGTATTTGTAAGTTAAATATTTACAGTACTGTTCTGGTATGTTTATGTGCAAGTTAAAGTACTATTAAATAACGTTCAAGCAGGAAATAGTCTTATAACCGGTTTATCTGATAGGCGTCGGAATATTACCTTTTTATTTGTTTGTTAAGTATTTGCTGTACTGCTTTTCCACAGTACTGTATTTGTAAGTTAAATATTTACTATTCTGATATGCACTTGTAAGTTAAAGCACTTAAAGAAAGTTAAAGCATTAAATAAAGCCTTGTAACCAGTTAACCTGATTTATATGATTACCCACGATCGGTGGGTTCCGAGACAACTCGCCGTCATGTTAATTCCCCGTCAAAACATGGACGATTCCCCGTCTGGACAATTCGCACCCTGGATGATTCCCTGTCATTCTATAAATATGCTTATATTAATTAATCAATACTTTTATAAATATACTTATTAATAATTAATCAATACTTTAATAACTATATTTCAGGGGGATCCATCAAAGTCTACGTTGTCTTGTTATTGTTGTGACAGCGAACTGGCTGGACAGCGAACAGTCCTGAAGCCATTTTGCTCCCTAGGTCCCCTAAACGTGTTCTTTTGCTGTTATCTGCCATTGGTAATCAATATGAAGCACTTTAAGTGGTTAGAAGGTTTATTTAATGTTCTATCTATCTATCTATTGCCAGACGCCTCAGTCCCGTTTGGGGTGGCCACAAACAAATCGCCTCCAAGTCGCCCTGTCCCCCGCCATTTCACTCCCCTGCTCCCAACTCACACCCCCCTCTCTCATATACCTCTCCACCCCATCCCTCCATCTCATCCTCGGCCTCCCCCTCCCTCTTTCCCCCTCCACCTCACTCACATACACTCTCTTCGTCAGTCTTTCACCCTCCATCCTCTCCACATGGCCAAACCACCTCAGTATGTTCCTCATAACGCTTCCTATCACATCCACATCAACACCACAACGCTCCTTTATATCCTCATTCGTCAGCCTGTCTCTCCATGTGACTCCACAGGCTCCTCTTCAATAACTCATTTCCACTGCTCTCACTCTTGACTTGTGTCCTTCCAACAACGTCCAAGCTTCACTTCCGTACGTTAGAGTTGGTATCACACACTTAAATCTCCCTTTTTTGGTATTTTTATTATCACTCCATTTTTCCACTCTTCTGGAATTCCACCATTATCCCAAGCCACATTAAAAAGTTTCAAAAGCGCATTCATCAGCTCAGCATTTTCCACCTTAAGCATTTCAGGAAATATTACATCCTCTCCAGGGGCCTTAAAATTCCTTAATTCCTTTATAGATTTTGCGATCTCTTCAAGGGTTAAATCCCCTGTTTCTAGCTGCAAAATCTCTCTCGGCTAGCAAAATGTTTTCTTCAGCTGGGATTGGTCTGTTTAGAACAGATTCTAAATGCTCTTTCCACCTTCCTTTTATATCCAAATCTTTAGTCATCAAGTTACCATTTCTATCTCGTACAGGTATTTCCTTCTTTCTCTTTTCAGTCCCAGTAAACTTCTTTATGACCTGATACGCTGCTCTTGTGCTCTGACCGTCATTTTTACTTAATTTCTGTCTCTGTTGCCTTTTCATCATATAGCCTCCTCTTACCACGTCTAACGAGTCTTTTTACTTCAGAATGTAAACTCCAGTACTTTGCTGTAAGTACTTCAAGTACCTGGCCATCAACATGTTGTTCATCACTACTTAACTTAGCCTCTTTCCTTTTCTGAATTGAATTCTATGTTTCATCTGACATCTACTTTTTCCTTCTTTGTTTTCCCTTTTTCTTAATTGTAACCTTAGCACTCTCATGCAAAACCTCTTTTGCCTCTCTCCACATTTGATTACACACACACACACACACACACACACACACACACACACACACACACAAACACACACACACATATATATATATATATACATATATATATATATATATATATATATATATATATATATATATATATATATATATATATATATATATATATATATATATATATATATATGATATTAGTTGTAGCAGTAGTATTAGCGATGGTGGCAGTAGTTGTAGTAGTGGTAATAGTAGCTTTTCGAGTTAGTCTCTGAATCACCATCCTCTCTCATATATGTGCATCTCACCACTCATATCCCATTGGATCCCAGAGCTGCCGGGCGAAGCACTGTTCCGGGAGGGTCCCAAGCGTACCGCCCTCCGCCTATCGGCTCACAGTCGCGAAGCTCATAGGTCCCTATCCGGGGGTTCCCTACTTAATTAAGGTTTGAAAATTCCCAGTTCTGTCCAGTACTGTGGGCACTGGGCTCCAATGGGATATATCCATTCCACTCATGTTTGGTCTCCCTCTCCACCTCGCACTTGAACTCCCCCTAGCCAGTTTCATTCTCCACCCCCTCTCTCTCATATATCGCTCAACTCCATCCCTGTATCTCACCTTAGGTTTCCCCCTACCCCTCACTTACATTTTTCTAGTCAGTCTCATTCCTCATCCTCTCACATACCTCTCCACCTCATCCTTGCATCTCATCCTCAGGTTTCCCCTACCCCTCACACACACTCTCCTTGTCAGTCTCTCATTCGTTATCATTGCAGTTAATAAATCTACACTTTTTCGCACAGGGCAACAACCTCAAAGTGAACAAACTCTGGGGAAATTCTCACTACCCCGCCACCATTTTCCCTTCGAGTGATTTGTGGGGGTGAGGTTGGTGGTAGTGGGGGAGGGAAAGAGGAAAGGAATGTGTGTGTGTGTGTGTGTGTGTGTGTAGAGAGAGAGAGAGAGAGAGAGAGAGAGACTAAGCTTCTCTCTCTCTCTCTACACTCTCTCTCTTTCTCTCTCTCTCTCCACACTATACACTTGTATGGTCATCTACATCCATCCATTCATCCGTACATACATAAACACAGATAGTTATAGACAGATAACAGATAGATAGACAAAAGATACATGGATAGCTATATAGATAACTATTTCGATTTTACATCTGCAGAGGGTTTGAGACAAAAACTGCTTCTCCATAATTAACCACAATTTCTGTACGTGTTTAGAGTTAAATAATTTGAAAACCATATAAAAAAATACAATTGATCTCCTAGTACTGTTTGCCTTCCTCCATGCTCCATTGTGTATTATACCATTTTGCCTTTAACTTGGCCTAAAATCGTCATCTCTCCATCTTTGATTCTAAGCTGTTACAAGAGATTTACACTAGCATAGGATGCCAGTCATGAAGAAGTGTTATGGAAGTAATGTAGAGTGTGAAATAAGCAAAAACAAAAAAATCTGGGCCAAATTAGAGTAAAACGAGTATAATTTGCTTAATTGCTCATCATTACCCAACACACCATGGGTACGCGGCCGTGTGATGTGTCCGGTTCAGGGAAGATGGACGCCCCTGCCGCGCATAATCCCGGGTCACCCTTGGGCAAGATGCAGCACACGTTAGCCCACCAAAAATGTAGTAGCTGCATGGTTACCATTGTCCCGGGAGGCACTACCATGGCAATGACGTAGCTGGCCATGCACAACACTCCCAGGCGGGAAACTCAATCACATTTATCAAGTTGTCAAAGTCTGGGCTGACACTACTACTCATACACATCCTATACACAGATCATCCTCTTGGGGGTATGCCTTCTTCATTTTACCTGCACCTTACCGTGTGGAAGGACCTTGTTTCCACCATGGCTAGGCGCTGTCTGCCACACGAAGGTGTTTTTCGTTTGTGGTCGATGGGTCTGCTAGACCACACAGACAGGATCAACTTCTATACACCACTACTACTACTACTGAGAGGGGGAAGTAGGTGGGGAGGGAGGAGGGGGGAAGGAAGGGATTGATGGTGTAATACGAGAGAAGTAAAATGAAAATAAAAGGTATAGGAAAAATCTCATTCAGTAAGATCAGCAAAAAATAACCTCTCTCTCTCTCTCTCTCTCTCTCTCTCTCTCTCTCTCTCTCTCTCTCTCTCTCTCTCTCTCTCTCTCTCAAAAAAGACACAGACGGTCTCGTAAGTTACTCTTTGGCGAATCATTTTACTTATTCTGTTATTATTTCCTCGTATGTTATGCATATCTTTTAAATACCTTCATGATTTGCGTCAATGAAAAATAGAAGAAACCTGGGGCATAATTTGTATTCTAAGTTGCTAAGAGGTGTTATGAAATATCCACAAATACCGTTTTTTTCTTCTTCTCCTCCTCTTCTCATTATCCACCATCATCACCACCACCACCATTACCACCTTCAGCATTCTCCTCTTCATCCTCCTTATCATCACCATCATCATCACCATCATCATCATTATCTCATCATTCCCGTATGTCAAATGCGGAACTATTGCCCACAGTCAGTCTCTCCCTATTCCTTTGACCTCCAACCTTTTACCCCGTACCGTGCTGAAATATATATATATATATATATATATATATATATATATATATATATATATATATATATATATATATATATATATATATATATATATATATGATACCCCTCAATGCCGGCCGATTTGGGATTTTTATTCTTCTGGGTAAATGGGCTTCGTACATGAATATAAGATCCCTGGCACTAATAAAAGTAATCATTAAAGTCAGATAGTTGGTTGAATCGAGGTTGGTGGCATCTACCTCTGAAATCATCAAGGTTACTGAGAGAGCAGAGCAGCTGTGAGCTTGTGAACCGATTTGGGATTTTTTTTTCCTAGCTAAATGGGCTTAAAATATCAATAAAAGATCCCTGACACTTATAAAAGTAATCATCAAAGTCAGGAAGTTGGCTGAATCAAGTCAGGTTGGTGCCACTCTACCTCTGAAATCTTAGGGTTACTGAGAAAGCAGAGCGTCTGTGAGCTTGTTAATAGATTTTTTTTTTTTTTTTTTTTTGGGGGGGGCAAATGGGCTTAATACATCGATATAAGATCCCTGGCACTAATAAAAGTGAACTATCAATCAATCAATCATTTCCTGTAGCATCCCACGGGATGCATATGGCCTCCAGGAACTCTCTCCACCAATATTTGTCTCTTGCCATCTCCTTCAGGTCCCACCAGCATTCCTTTCTTGCTTTTCTTTTCATTGTCTTCAACTAGGTCTCCCTTGGCCTACCTCTGCCTCTTCTTCCTCTAGCAGTCCACTCTGGCACATCTTGTAATAAAGTGCCTTCTTTTCTATACATGTGCCCCAGCCATTTCCAGCGAGAGTGTGTCGCATATTCATCAATTGGTTCAACTCTCGTAACATCCCTTACTCTTTCATTTGTAACTCTGTCTTGCCACTTTACCGCAAGAATCGTTCTCAGTATTTTATTCTCAGATCTTAATTATTTCTGATCTGTTGCAATTGTACTGTACCATGACTCATGCCCATAAATTAAAATTGGTCTAACCATGGACTTGTAAATTTTTACTTTAGTATGTACCGAAATCATATTATTATTCCAAACAGATTTCAACATTCCAGGAACTCGCCAAGCTTGTCTGATCCTCTCCTCAATTTCACTGTTTAATGATCCATTAGATGATACAATCGTTCCCAGATATTTAAAGTTTTCTACATTCTTTACCACATTATTCCCAATTACACAATCGATTTGGTTCTGCACGTTCATATTAAGAGTTTCAGTCTTTCCGCAATTTATTACCAATCCCACTTTTTCTCCTTCCTCCACCATACAATCAAGCACCCTCTGCATCTCGTAAATACTATCGCAAATCAGTACAATATCATCAGCATAGTCCAAATCTATCAGCATCTTAGTGTCTTTCCAGATAATTCCCTGCACCTGTCCTCCTTACAACCTTTCTCACAGTGTCGTACCTGAGGGGGAGGCGGGGAGGGGGGGTGCTGTTTGAAACTGCTCCCCGGGCCACCAATTGAAGGGTGCCCCCAAAAAGCCTTGAAAAATTATAAGCTTTTTATTAATATTAAAAAACATATTTATCATCCCGACAATCCCGGCTGAGATATTAGATAAGTTCTGAGAATGAGATATCTGGCAACTTGTAGCCATGCTGTTAGCCTAAACCTTCCGATACATTCGAGACACATCGGACTTTGATGCATGGTCGCGGAGGGTGAAGACGTGTTCTCATCTACTCTCTCCTCTAGCTTTGCAGGGCTGCCTCACCGGCAATAGTTTTTTTTTTTTTTTTTCACCCTTCTGGTGGCTTCTAGGTTAGCTAGTTTCTAACTTTCCTTCCCTCCCTATTAGTTTGGAACAGTAGGTGTCTGTTCCTATTTACTGAGCTTGCCTATGCTTATTACCCACGGAGGGTCCCCCATCCCCCCCCCCCACTGATCGCTCTGGGGCGTGAATAAACACGGTCGGGCCTCCCTGTTTTTTTTTTTTGAGAGGGTAATCTCAGCCTTAGGTGTTTGGTTCCGGTTTGTTTGTCCTTTGGTCGGTTTTCTCCTTCTTCCCACTTTCCCCTGGCAGGGGAAGTGGTCCCTATGGTGGACACCCCTATTGCCTCCCCCCCTTCAGGGGAGGAGGCGGCCGGCCCTGACGAAACCCCGACGGATTTGCTGACTGACATACCTGTAAATAACGCTTAGTATGTCACTCTACATGCTCTAGGTACTACTCCCCTGAGCAGTCTCAATCCTTTCCTCATCAAGAAAGTGATTGATTACTGTGCTGGGGAGGTGGAACAAGTAAAAAAAACTTGGTAATGGAGACCTTCTTATCAAAACAGTAGACTCATCCCAGGTTAAAGACTTAATGAAACTACGTAAGTTCCACGAATATGATGTCGAGCCGAAGATCCCATGTTCCATGAATTCCTGCAAAGGTGTTATCACCTGCAGGGATCTCATGGTTATAGAAGAGGACGAGATCATACTGGAACTTGCTCAGCAGGACATAATCGGTGCCCGGTTTATTATTAGATATTCCGAAGGCATAAGGATGGAGACTGCCACTATTGTCTTGACTTTTGGCAAAGTTTCACTCCCGGACCATGTTAAAAAAGGCTACGAAATTGTTAACGTAAGGCCTTATATCCCCAGTCCACTTCGTTGCTTATGGAGTCAATTATATGGGCACGGTGATAAGACTTGTCGGGCTTCCCAGTCAGTGTGTGGCAAATGTTGAACACAGGGACATCATGCTGAACACTGCACATCGGGGACGGTAAGCTGTTTTCACTGCAAGGGACACACTCCACTTCCTTTAGGGATTGTCCCAAGTGGAAGGAGAAGGAGGTCTGCGTCGTGAAAGCAACTGAGGGCATTTCCTACTACTAAGCTAGAAGGTGAAGGAGTTGCATGCAACTCTCAAGCCGAATAGGTCCTATGCTTCGGCGGTAATGTCCCATCTCGTGATGTGTTCTGTTGAAACACAAACAGACCCTGAACCTGTTCCTCTTGCCTCACACTCTACCTCTCCATCTGAGCCTCCTGTTCAATCCACCTCTCAAACTGACACCCCTGTTGCACCTTCCTACTCTCAGACTGCTGCTGCCTCTCAGTCAGTCAAGCCTAAACAGAAGCCTGACAACTCTGGTAAGAGTAATATGACCACCCTCACCAAGTCACGACCTCATGTTCTTCCTGCTCCAGGCCCAGCGAGGGAGAGAAAAGGTAGCTCTTCTTCGGTGGAATCTAGGACCCTAGTTATTGAAGCAAACATGGAGGTTTCCGTCACCAAGCACCGGGATAGGTCCCCCGGTAGTTGCCTGCCTCTTGGCAGGCGGCATAAAAGAACTAAGTGCACTGGCCACCCCCGTAAATCTTAAACCGCCGCATTTACTATATTACGGTGGAATTATAGAGGTGTTGGGAATAAATTACAAAATATAGCAATCTTGCTTTCCATACACAGGCCAGACGTTGTTTGTTTACAGGAGACGCACCTGGAGGATCATCCTGATCCTCCACAGTTCAAACACTACCACTCGTATAGAAGATATGAAGGTAACGGAGTCGCCATATACACACACAAATCACATCCATAAACGGAAGTGATACTAAATTCTACTCTGGAAGCGGTCGCATGCAGAGTAAAATTTAATAACACGTATCTGTCTATTTGCTCTCTGTACTGTCCTCCACATGGCCTCATTGATAGTGATGCTTTAAAATCACTATTTGAACATCTTCCTGGCAATAAGTTAGTGTTGGGTGATTTTAACGCCCATCACTATCAATGGGGTAGCTTGAGGATCGATGGTCATGGGGAGCAAGTAGCCTACCTAATACTACAGTCCAACCTCTGTCTTCTGAACGATGGTAGAGCGACTCGTGTAGATGATCGTACTGGTAATTTTTTGGCCATTGACTTATCTTTGGCCTCCCCTGGTATACATCAAGATTTCTCATGGGACCCTTACGACGACTCCTTGGGAAGTGATCATTTACCCATCTGTCTTTCTTATACATGCGACATCATTTCAGACCCTCCACCTCCAAAATTTAACTATACGAAAGCAGATTGGGGATCCTTCTCAAGGATTGCCAATATAGATATATCTGGGGAGACCATTGATGTTAAGGTCGAAAATGTAACTACTTCCATACTACACTCAGCTGAGGCTGCTATTCCAAAGACTTCTACAGTTCATGTGAAGCATAGAGATCATTGGTGGACGCCGGATTGCCGACAAACATTAAGGAAACGCAATAGGAGATACAGGATTTTTGACAGTCAGCCTACAGAGGAAAATTTCATTGCATACAAACAAGCACGGGCTGAGGTAAGGAGAATAATAAGAAGGGCCAAACGTGATTCCTGGCGTTCCTATGTGTCCACGGTGACTCATACAACACCATTAAGTAAAATCTGGTCCCGTTTAAGAATAATAAAGGCCCATACTTCCCTGTCACCACAATGCAGGTGAACAACACCATCTATGACGAGCCCATGGACGTTGCTAACATCCTCGCCAGGAGTTTTTCTCACGTAAGTAGGTCAGCCAATTATGATCTGCGTTTTCAACATCATAAACGCATGGCTGAGCTACAGATAATAGACTTTCCCACAGAAGACGTAGACTCCCTGTACAACCAAGAGTTTACGCTAAATGAGCTGCTCCTTGCCCTTAAATCCTGTAAAGACACCAGCCTTGGACCAGAAACCATCACGTACGGTATGATCCAGCATCATAATCGGGACAACCTGATTAAGATATTAGCATTGTACAATGAGATTTGGATGTCTCGAACATTCCCAAACTCATGGCACTTTGTGCACGTCATACCGATACCCAAAGAGGCTGGTCGTCTTGTGAATCCCACTTCATTTCGTTCTATTGTGTTGACTTCTTGTCTATGTAAGGTCATGGAACGAATGGTAAACAATAGGCTTCTTTTTGTTTTAGAGTCGAAGAATTTGTTGTATGATCAACAACGTGGCTTCCATAAATACAGAAGTTCACTAGATTATTTAATGAATTTGGAGCACTGTATTTCAGAGGCATTTGCCAACAAAGAATTCATGATAGGAGTGTTCTTGGACATCCATAAGGTCTATGACATAACATGGCAACACGGTATACTAATGAAGCTCTATACTTATGGTTTAAGAGGAAATTTGCCTATTTTTATTTCAAATTTCTTCATGGACAGAACTTTCTCTGTCAAATTGCCCCGTAACGTAACATTGGACATATTTATCCAGGAAAACGGGGTGCCGCAGGAAAGTGTGCTTAGTCCTACTTTATGTAGCATTATGATCAATGATATTCTGTCATCAGCTCCCATCCAGAGGAATCTTAAACACTCGTTCTACTCTGACGATTGTGCAATATGGCACTCTTCCCATAATGCACAATTTTTGGCTGGGCGGAATCAAGCAGCCCTTGATTCCGTCCAGCAATAGGCCTTGCAGTGGGGATTTAAGTTTTCCGTTCCTAAGTGTGCCGCTGTAGTTTCTACGACTCGTAACGTACCTAATTTGTGCTTAACTTTGGATAATCAGGCAGTGCCTTTTCAAAATTCTGTAAAATTTTTGGGAATACATTTTGATCGTCGCTTGAACTTCCAAATTCATGTTAATAATTTGCTTACTTGTTGTGATAAACAAGTAAATGTCCTCAAGTACCTAGTGGGTACTACATGGGGTGCCGACAGAAAATCTTTATTAATGGTGTATAAGTCCCTTATTTGACCGAAGCTAGACTATGGCGCACAGGTATATGGCTCGGCATCCGATGCCATGCCGAAAGGATTGGATGTGTTGCAGAATAGATGTTTGCTAATGTGTCTTGGAGCCGTCTGATGTACCCGCATAGCTCGTATGGAAATGGAGGCGAATGTGCCTCCCCTCTGTATTCGCCACGGCCACCTGGCCTTGTCCTATGGACTATGAACATTTAGGAGAAGTAATTTCGGCAATGTGACCTATACCCCCCTGCATCAATACCACCATCTTATGCGGGGGGGTGCATCGGCCACTTGCTGTTTGCCTCCACTTACTGACTCAGGAGCTTGGTGTTGACCTCAGTGACTGTAACAAGTTGATGATTTAAAATATAGTGCACTGGGAGAAAACCGGCTTTACTGTTGATGTAACATGGCTCCCAGCATCTAAGACCAAGGCGCCGGATGCAGAGGTCCACCAATTGTTTCGTAATATCATCATTCGTCACTTGGGGTCCCACCACTTGTACACCGACGGCTCCATTCGAGTGAATGTGTGGGTGCAAGTGTGTGGTCGACTGAATGTGTCCTCAGGTATTGGATGCCGACTCATACATCTGTGTTTACTTCTGAACTTTTTGCTATTGACAAAGCCATAGACTATGCTCTCAATTCTACAGTGTAGGCATAATTCATTAGTCATATTTTCAGATTCAAAATCAGGCCTTTAGGCAATTGCATCTTGTACTACGTACTCTCACGAGATCCAGGGCAGGATCGTTAATAAATTGCATTCATGCAACAAGTCATTCACGCTGATCTGGGTGCCTGGTCATTGTCATATCTACGGCAATGAGCAGGCTGACTTACTTGCAAAGTCAGCTGTAGAGCTCAAGGAGACTTGGGACGTTCCTTGTGATCTACGATCGAGTCTCTCTCTCTCGGAAAGAAATCAATAAATTTTCTGTGGCAAGGTCAGTGGACCAGACTAAATATTCGAACGTGTAAGCCGTACCTGGGCGACTGGGACACTGCCAACCGTCCCAGTCGCCTGGAAGAAAATGTGTTGGCTCGATTAAGGCTTAATACGAACATCTTACCGCACATGAAATCTTACATGGAGAGACGATTCCCACCGCACTGTGACATCTGTGATGCGGTGTTATCTATCAGTCATATTATCCTGCGTTGTCGGCGATTTATTCGTGAACGCCCTTCACTTATAAATTACTGTGGCTCAGCAAACGTCCCCTTCACCCTTTCCACCATCCTGGGTGATGGGGACATTGTTATGACTGATACATTGATGGCTTTCTTGAGAGAAACTGGACTGATCAGAGTGATGTGACTTTTTTACTATGTTTTGGTTTTTATCGATTGTAAATATGCATATATTGTACTATTCATTAGGGTTGACAGTTGACATAGTTGAAATAGTTCCTCCTCCCACTGATCTATTTCTAATATTGATGTCCCCTACATTAAACCCCGTTCCTCGACTGACAGTCACCAGCTGATGAGTGCAAGTGTGCAATATAGAAAGGTATTGGGCACTTGCAGTAGATGGTGGTCTGTTGGGTGAGGTTCTTCACTTTTTGTACATATTATGTAAATATATTATACCATATTGATTAAGTTGTCCTAATTAGGGCCGACAGCTGACGTATATGGAAATGTTCCTGACTCGTCTGGTTCCCTTTCATATATTCATGTCCCCTATATTAGGTTGTGCCTCGACTGACAGTTAGCAGGTGATGAGTGCAGGTATGTAATGTAGATTTGTCTGTCAGGTGATTAGTTCTAGGGTCTTTAGATTAGGTTTTTCTTTATAAGTCTAAAAAATATAAAACCAAGAAAAAAATAAAAAATAAAAAAAAAATAAAATAAAAATTATTATATATGTATGTACGTGTGCATGAAAGTGTGTCTGTATATATGCATGGAAGTGTGTATGTGTGTGTGTGTATATATATATATATATATATATATATATATATATATATATATATATATATATATATATATATTGTTACGGAACAGAGAGAGAGAGAGAGATAATGAACACTTCAAGTGAGAATACTAAAATCACTACTGTCCCGCAACGTTCCAGGTTCAAAACAAAAGACTTAGGTAAAATTACAAGTTAAAGTTTAATGCTCAAACTAACAACTAAACATTCAGGACTCATAAGGATAATGTAATGGCAAAAACAGGTTAAATATATGGTTAACTGCAATAGCCTCTATTAACACGAATTTAGCAAGAACAAATTTATCTAAGTCAGCCCTGATAAAATGAGAAAACCGGATAATGCTCAGTTAAAGTAAGATATAATATTATCACAGATACAAAACGCTACTCACACTGGCTTACTTTAAAAACTTTACATGAATCACAAAAACCTTACCAGGCCCGCGAATTAACGCCTCAGGCTAAACAGTATAAGAAAAATGGTAAGAACACTTATACTCAAATTATACAGCAGCTAGATGGCTGGAGACTTCCTGAGCACTCACAAAAATAATAATACACTATACAGGGGAGGACAGAGATGTGAACAAAATGAGGAGTAGATCTCAGTGACAATTAATGCAGAGACTGAGCTCATTATATAGGGGCCGGCAGAGCTTGATTCAACTTGCAAGAAGGACGCGCAAATGAGGGCACAGAGGACGAAGAGTTGACACTCCTGCTCTGAACAACACAAAGAACGACTTACTCTACTATAAGGGAGAGAAGGGGGGAGTGAGGTAGAACACGCAAGCCTGGTCACGGACTTAATGACCAGGGGCTTTGGCCTCAATGGTCGATATATATATATATATATATATATATATATATATATATATATATATATGTTTGTATATATATGTATATGTTTGTATATATATGTATATATGTTTATATGTATAAACTGTGTATATATATATATATATATATATATATATATATATATATATATATATATACGGACTTAATGACCAGGGGCTTTGACCTTAATGGTCGATAGGCAAAAAAAAAAAAAAAAAAAAAAAAGACACTTCTCATAGTCTCATTCGTCACCTGATATTGAAACTGGTGGGTGCAACGCCGCCGGCTCTTGAAAATTGGCTTTTATAACAAACAACAGTACTGTCCACGACTAATTGTGACTATAAATTATTGGAAATAACTTTCTATTGTAATAGTGTATGTAAATATATATTTATTTTTCGTTTTTGTAATTTTATAGAGTTGAGAGGATTACGGGACGATATATAGAAGTTGCCATAACTGGTTTTTAATGACCAAAATACATTTTCCTGATGTCTTTTACGGTACTATTAATGCTTTAATGTATCTAATAATTATTTTTCGTGCTGATGAGTTAGGTTTACCTTAGATTAGGTCAGACTGGGTAAGGTGAGGTTAGGTGGATTGCTACATCGTAACATTAGCATCAAAATTTTTTTCCAGTCTCATTAATAACACTGTAAAACAGACCCGAAAAATGTACTTTGGAAATTTAAAACCGATTATGCCAAGGATTACGAATGTTAAACTCTTACACTATAAAACATGCCCACAGTTCTCTTACAGTATACCTATGGCAGGCCCTAGCTTTTAGGGGCCCCTTATATTTAGATGTTGGAGGGGGGCTCCGCAAAGAACCTATCCCCCCGGGCCCCCAGATCTCTAGGTACGC
>NC_137027.1:30651223-30671223 GCF_032717465.1 Coenobita brevimanus
AAACGGAGAAAAATGACTGACAGAAAAAAGGAAATGTGTGTGTGTGTGTGTGTGTGTGTGTGTGTATGTGTGTGTGTAATTCACCGGGTTGGTCAGGATCACTTTGATGGTCGTGATCGTCAGCTTTTCTCCTCCCGGAAGGGAGCTGAGAGCTCATATAGTCCGATCTAAGGGCAAGGCTGTGACCTTCACACACGCTCACACCCGTCCCCTTGCTCAAGGGGGACAGTAACCGCCCACTTCGTCAGTGAAACTTTTCGCAACCTGAGCAAGGCGCGAACTCCCGTCCACCAGTTGGCAAGCGAGAGCGTTACCACTGCACCAGCGAGCGGTGTGTGTGTGTGTGTGTGTGTGTGTGTGTGTAAATGCATGAAAAGAAGCAACATTATACATAATATTGTTATTATTAGTGGCATAGTAAGCTTCGTGACAGCTCTTCTTTAGCGATGTATTATTATTATTATTATTATTATTATTATTATTATTATTATTTCACTCTCATCTTCAATGTCGAGACCAGCTGCCTGGCCCCGGGCTCCTGCGCTCCTCGTGGGGCAATGTAGGATTGGATGGTGGATGGATGGATTATTATTATTATTATTATTATTATTATTATTATATTTTTGCTTAAAACATTTCTGTACTACTGAGTGTTATATATATATTGTTTAATATTGAAACTGGTTGCACTAATGCAAGAGCATATCAGTGTGCAAAGATCTGAATAAACCGCTGAGGAAAATGTGTAACGAAATCTCAGTTTAAAATTCCATATCGAGATGCGTACTTTGCATCTATAAGACACCAAAGGATATCGATGAGCGGACAGAATATATCGCTAGTGAAGAGCTGTAACGAAATTTCAAATGGTACTTAACATCACGAATCTCAAAAAAACTTCATAAATTCCGTACCTGAACTCAAAGCAGGAAGAACAGCCAGTAAAATGCAGAGCAGAGAGAAAGGAGCCATGGCGTTCATCCACCTCGGTGTCAGGGTCCACACTGAAAACGGTGAAAACCGGGCCCATCCCTCCACGCTGTGACGTTTGTGGCGACTGGCCCAGCAGCCACAAGTGTGGTAAGGGGGCGGAGCTAATGACGTCATAATAGCTAGCCAATCAGGACACAGATGGAACTGTCATATACTGCTATATAGAAAATTATTGTTATTATTTATTAGATGTTAATAAGAGTATCAGGAATAAAACAAAAATCCTTCTCCCTTACTTATTATTACGAAGTGTTTAGTCTACTAACAAACCTTCACAAGTCCCTCGGAAAAAAGTCATTTTCAAAATGTGTTACTACAGAGCTCAATGGGGGTGAAGACACCTCTCTTTATACACACCGAGAAATTACCCCCTTATATTGAAAGTTGTGTATATTATGAAGATGCAGCAGTTTGTGCCCCACTTGGACCCTATTAACGAATGAGAAGAGAAGTGTGTGTGTGTGTGTGTTTGTGTGTGAATTAATGACAGTGTGTTATGTGTGTAGATTTGAGGGGTGTTATGAACGTGTGTGTGTGTGTAATTCACCGGGTTGGTCAGGATCACTTGATGGTCGTGATCGTCAGCTTTTACCCTCCCGGAAGGGAGTTGAGAGCTCATATAGTCCGATCTAAGGGCAAGGCTGTGACCTTCACACACGCACACACCCGTCTCCTTGCTCAAGGGGGACAGTGACTACCCACTTTGTCAGCGAAACTTTTCACAACCTGAGCGAGACGCAAACTCTCGTCTACCAGATGGCAAGCGAGAACGTTACCACTGCGCCAGCGAGCGGTGTGTGTGTGTGTGTTGCCAGGTGAGAGAGAGGGAGGGATGGGAGGAAAAATAAACATCATTCCTTCATGTTCTTCTTCTACCGTTACATGCCCCCTCCCCCCGTTCTCGGCAGTTCTCTCTCCAAGTTAAATGAAAAGAATAGATAGATGATGATAGTGGAGGCAGAGCGCAATCATCATTATTTTGTTTTTATCCTCTTCCTCCTCATGATCATCGTCATCATCATCATCATCAGCAGCATCATCATCAACATCATAACCATTATCATCATCACAGCCATTATCATCATCATCATCACAACCATTATCTCATCACCACCATCCTCCTCCTCCTCATCATCATCATCATCATCACACCTACAACCACAGGGACGAATTCTGTATTGGACCCGCCAGGCAGACTGAACCAACAGACTGAACCCCCCTCCCTCCCAGCCACCGGAACTAGACCTGCCCCCACCATAAGACGGTTCAGAACCACGGTATTGACACTCCTAGGCTCCAGAGGGAACGAAGTGGCGGCAGCTGGAACAAAAACGGCATCAGCGGGAACACAAGACCTAGAGCTGTTCCGAACGTGAAACTACTACTACTACTACTACTGCTACTACTACTACCACCACCACCATCACCACCACCACTACCACCACTACTACTACTACTACTACCACCACCACCACCACCACCACCACCACCACCACTACTACCACTACTGCTACTACTACTACTACCATTGTACAGTATGAATTGAATGAAGAAAGTCGTAACACTGCAAAATAGACGATAATGAAGTGTGTCAATTGTGAGGAGAGTAAGTGTTGGTGGAATTCAGAGACAAGCACTTAACTCCACACACACCTTGTTTGTTACGATAGATAGATGGATATGTAGATGGATGGATAGATAGATGGATGGATGAGCAGATGGAGAGATACTTGTAGATATGTAGATGGATGGATGGATAGATACACAGAGATGGATAGATAACAATGGATAGATAGATGGATAGATAGAAAAATATAAAAATGGTTGGATGGATACATAGATCTTGAATTTGGCTCTCTTGTATTTTTCTTTTTTTTAATAGAAAGAATGGTTTCCGGCTCCTGGCCTTTGGTTCCTTCTTCCCTGCATAAAAAAAAAAGACATTTAGAAGCAGAGGTTGACTGAAAACCAAAAACAAAATTGAGAGTATATTCGTAGATAGATAGATGGATAGATAGATATAAAAATGGATGGATGAACAGATAGATAGATAATTTGGCAGATAGATGAAGGTATACTGAATGAAAAAGATACATACATGGATAACAAAATAGATACATCGATATACAGATAGATGAATAGACAGACAGATATAGATAAACAGACACAGATAGATAAACAGATAAACAGAAAGATAAGCAGACACGTAGATAAACAAACAAACAAGCAGATAGAAAAAGATAAACATTAAATCCAGTTGTTGTCTTTATTAATGATAATAAAAATAATAATATATCACGCACCAAAAATAAAAGAATATGAGTAGCAGATTATCATTAACATATTAAAAGGGAAATTCATGTATTGCAAATTCATTTTTTTTTTTTGAAATTCATTTTGTTTCATTACCTTTTTGGCCAGGTGATTCCAGGTAAACCAGGTGGCTCCTTAACACCTCTTCCTAGGTGATTAATTTTCCATAATATTTCACCAATATTTTTCTTCTACCATATATACCGTTTTATATCTATATGGTTTGCATCAGGAACATATAAAAGAGGATATTACTGTGTAATATCCTGAATAATTTGCTACTGGAGGAGTGTTCCGAGTCTTGAAGGCCACAGGATGGTGGTGTGTGGGTTTGGGATGTGTAGGGTGCGTTTATATGTGTGTGTGTGTGTGTGTGTGTGTGTGTGTGTGATTATTGATTGTTTTCGATTTCGAGGTGACGATGAGTGAAAAAATAAGAATAAGTGAAAGATGAGTTCGGGACAAATGTGGAAGCATGCATGGAAAAGTTTGGAAGGTATGAGAGAGTGTTTTTGAGTGGAGATATGAATGGAAAAGTAGGTAATGTGAAGGTGGATAGAGTAGTTGGTGAGTGGGGTGTGCCTGCAGATATGAGGGAATGAAAAAGAATGTAATGGATGCAGGAGCATATAGAGGTTCGAGGTGTGGACTTTCTGAACAGCACTTGGTGGTGGTGAAAGTCAAGGCTGAAATGAAGTGGAGGAATTGTAGAAGGAAAGGACAGGAGGAAGTAGTTCATACGAGGAGGGTGGAAAGGTTACAAGAGGATGGAAAAGGCAGAATATAAGAAAGAAGTGGAGGAGCGGCTGGGTAAATATGATTTGGAGCAGATGGGGGACGTGGGAGGTGTGTGCAAGATATTCATTCACAGAGGAAATCTGTGCGACATGCGAGGAGGTGTGTGGAGAGGATGAGAACACGAAAGGGGGTACAGGGAACAGCATGGTAAAATGAAGAAATGAGACAGTCTGTGGAACAAAAGAAGAAAGTATACAGTGAGTGAATGAGAAACAGGGGTGTGGAAGAAGTTGAGAGATGGAAGAGAGAATTATATTTAGAGCGGAAGAGAGAGTTGAAAAGATTAGTAGACAGTGGATGAGGAATTTGGAAGGAATCTGAGTGTAAAGTGGGGGGAATGTAAGAAAATGTTCTGGAAAGAAGTACAGAGAATTAGACAGGGTGTAGAAGAAGTATGTCGGGGAGTGAAAGATAAAATTGGTTGATTACTAGCGGAGAAGGGAGAAAAAGTGAGCAGATGGAGAGAACAATTTAAGGAATTATTGAACATAGAAAATGAAAGTAATGCAAGTATAAGTGGTTGGGGAATGGCTGGGAGAAAGAGGGATGTGAGAAGAACGGAGGAAATCAGTAGAATGGAAGATATGGAGGCAGTCAAGAAAGGTAAAATGGGGAAAGCCCCAGGAATTGATGGAGTATGTGGTGAAATGCTGAAGCATGGGGTAGAGTAGTAGAATGGATGTGGAAGATGTGCAGATTGGCCTGGGAGGAAGGTAGTGTCCCGGAGGATTGGAAGTCAGGTATAATTATCCACCTGTACAAAGGAAAAGGGTAATCATAAGGGCATTTGTCTTCTCAGTGTAGTAGGAAAAGTATATGGTAGGATACTTATTGACAGAGTTAGGGAAATAACAGAGGAATTAGTTGAAGAAGAACAGGGAGGTTTTAGGAAGGGAAGAGGTTGAGTAGAACAGATATTAATTTTTAGGTCTTTAATGGAAAAGTTTCTAGAGAAGGGAAAGAAGTTATATGCGGTCTTCATGGATTTGGAGAAAGCATATGACAGGGTGTATAGACAAGCGTTGTGGAAAGTAAAGAAAAAAATAGAGTAAATGGAAAGTTGCTGAACGTCGTGAAGAGTATGGATAAGGGTGCTAAGGCTGCAGTGCGTGTGGACAGTGAACTGAGAGAATTTTTCTGTTTGAAGGTTGGATTGATACAGGGATGTGTCATGTCTCCATGGTTGTTCAGTCTGTATCTGGACGGGTTATAAATGAGGTACAAGGTAGGGCAATGGGTGTTGTAGCTGCCCTAAAGATGGAGGGCAATGTGTGGAATCTCGGTGTACTGTTGTTTTTGCAGATGATGCTGTGTTGTTAAGTGAAGACGAAGGGTAGCTTCAAGGCTTGCTGAATGAGTTTGGGAAAGTGTGTGAGAAATGGAATCCAAAGGTGAATATGTAGGAAAGAGTAAAGTTATGGTCTTCTAGATAAATGAAATCAGCGAATGTACTGTATAGTGAGGTTGAATGAGGGGGAAATGGAAAATGTGAGCGCATTTAAGTACTTGGGTAGTGTGATGGGTAAGGATGGAAGTTTAGAGAGTGAAGTGCTTGAAAGGGTACAACAAGGAAGAAAGATTGCTGATTCTTTGAGAGCAGTGATAAGAAACAGGGAAGTGAGCATGAAAGTGAAAAAGTTACTGCATGACTGTGATACCAGCCCTTATTTATGGAAGTGAAGCTTGGACTTTGTTGGGGCGACACAAGTCAAGGGTGAGAGCAGTGAAAGTGAGTTATTTGAAGGAGCATATGGAGTTACATGGAGAGACAGACTGGCAAAATGAGCTTTGTCATGTGGATGCGGATGTGATAGGAAGAGTTAGAAGAAAACTGAGGTGGTCTGATCATGTGGAGAGGATGAAGAACAAGAGACTGACGAGGAGAGTGTATGTGAACGAGGTGGAGGGGGGAAGAGGGACGGGGAGGCCGAGGATGTGATGGAGGGATGGAATAGAGAGGCCAATGAGAGATGAGTGAGCTGGGACCACAGCAGTGAAATGGCTTTGGACAGGGCGACATGGTGGCGATTTGTTTGTGGCCGCCCTTCACGGGATTAAGGTATTTGTCAATAGATAGATAGATTATTATTATCGTTATCAATATTGTCATTTTGTTATTAATCAATCAATCAATCAATCAATCATTTCCTGTGGCACCCTCAGGGATGCATAGGGCCTCGATGAACTCACACCACCACATCCTATCTTGTGCCAACTCCTCAAGATCTCTCCAACACTCATCTCCAGCTTCCCGTCTCATTGTCCTCACCCACGTCTCTTTTGGCCTTCCTCTACCTCTCCTACCAAGTGCCACCCACCCTGGTGTACCTCGTACTATTCCCTGTCTCCTATACACATGTCCTAGCCACTTCCATCGTGAGAACCTAACATATTCATCGACCGGCTGCACTCCCGTTATTTCTCTAATTCTACTATTTGCTATCCTTTCCCACCACTTAACTCCTAATATTCTTCTAAGTGCTTTGTTTTCAAACACCAAGAATTTTTTTTCCATAGTCACTGTGCTGTACCAAGACTCGTGTCCATAAATTAAGATACTCCTAACCATTACCTTATAAAGTTTGATTTTTGTATGCACAGAAAAATTGTTATTATTCCAAATATTTTTAAGCATTCCCATTGCCTGATTAGCCTTCTTTAACCTTTCCTCGAATTCAAAGTTCAAAGAACCATCCTTGGCTAAATAAGTACCTAAATATTTAAACCTATCAACTTGCTTTAAAACCATACCTCCAATTACACATTCCTGCGCATTTTCCATATTCATATTGATTATTTCAGTTTTTCCACAATTAATAACCAAACCCACCTTGTGACCTTCACTCACCAAACAGTTCAACACTCTCTGCAGCTCTTTTGGCCCATCACAAATCAAAACTATATCATCTGCATAATCTAAATCCAAAAGTTTCCTGTTCTCTCCCCAAAGTATACCTGCACCGGTTTCTGTTCCAACGCGTTTCATAATGTAATCAATGACCAATATAAATAGTAAAGGCGATAGAACACCACCTTGAATTACTCCGGACTTGACTTCAAACGAATCACTCAGACAACCATCAACCATCACTTTACAAAATGTGTCCTCATGCATGTTCATAATGACCCTCACAAACTCCTCTGGTATTCCATAATGTCTCATGATCTTCCCCATAGTCTCTCTCGAAACACTATCAAAAGCCTTTTCAAAATCAACAAAACAAAGACTTAACGGTACTCTCATTTCATTAACTTGCTGCATCAAATGCCTAACTATAAAGATCTGATCATTGCAACCATGTCCCTTTCTAAAACCAGCCTGTTCATCCCTCAGAATACCCTCAACCACCGGCTCCAACCTATTTAACAACACTTTACTGAAAACTTTCAAAGCTATTGGTGACAAAGAGATTCCCCTCCAATTACCACATTCACTCAGGTTTCCCTTCTTCGGAACTTTAACAATTACACCATTCTTCCAAACTGATGGTAGTAACCCCGTCACCCATATCTTATTGAATAGCTTGGTCAAGATCATTATTAATCTATCCCCCTCCACTTTAAACATTTCCGGAAATAAACCATCCTCCCCTGGTGCCTTATTATTCTTTAACTGTTTTACTGCTTTCTCCACTTCTGCAAGCCTCAACTCTCCTGTTTCTATATTTAAATCTTCCTGAGCAGACGGTATATCCTCTTCTGGTGGTATTGGTCTATTAAGAACTGTCTCAATATTATTAATATTGTTATTAATATTATTATTATTATTATTATTATTATTATTTTTATTATTATTATTATTATTATTATTATTATTATTATTATTATTATTATTATTTTTATTATGGATCAGTTGGGTCAAGGATTGTGTGGGTAAAGTTGAAAGTTGGATTACAAATGTGGGTGAGTGTGTGAGTGTATGCGCCAACGCATGATCGTGCTAGAAGAGTGAGAGAAGAGTTCTGGACAAATGTAGAAGTGTGCATGGAAAAGTTTGGAAGGAATGAGAGAGTGTTTTTGATCGGTGATATGAATGGTAAAGTTGAGAATGTGAAAGTGGATGAAATAGTTGGTGAGTGGGGTGTGCCTGCTGAGATAGATGAGAATGGGAGTGCGTTAGTGGACATTTGTGCTGGGAGGAGGTTAGTGATAGCCAATACCCTCTTCAGGCATGAAATGATCCACAGGTATACATGGCGAGTGATGAGAAGGGTGGGTGGTGAACTGAATGAAAGGAAGGCAATGATTGGTTATGTGTGTGTGGATGAAAGGATGCGAAGATGTGTACTGGATGCAAGAGCTTATAGAGGTTGGGGGAGTGGATTTTCTGACCACTACTTGGTGGTGGCCAGAATTAGGATTCAAGTAAGATGGAGGAATAGAAGAAGGGAAAGACGAGAGGAAGGAGTAGTTGCAAGGAGAGTGGAAAGGTTACAAGAGGATGAGAAAAAGGCAGAGTATAAGAGAGAAGTGGAGGAACGATTGGGCAAATATGAATTGGAGCAGATGGGAGACGTGGAAGGTGTGTGTAGGATATTTACAGAAGAAATATGTGCAGCATGTGATGTGGTGTGTGGAAGGAAGAGAAGACGGAGGGGGGTGCAAGGAACAGCGTGGTGGACCGAAGAGGTGAGACAGGCTGTGGCACAAAAGAAGAAAGCATACAATGAATGGATGAGAAATAGGGGCATGGAAGAAGCTGAGAGGCGGAAGAGAGAGTTATATGTAGAAAGAAAGAGAGAGGTGAAAAGATTAGTAAGAGAGAGTAAGAAGAGAGTGGATGAGGAATTTGGAAGGAATTTGAGTGTAAAGTGGAGGGACTGTAAGAAAATGTTCTGGAAAGAGACGAGTTAGACAGGGTGGAAGTGAAGTTAGCAGGGGAGTGAAAGATAAAAATGGTAGATTACTAGTGGAGAAGGGAGAAAAAGTGAGCAGATGGAGAGAACACTTTGTAACTTGCAATAAAAGTGAGCAGATGGAGAGAACACTTTGTAACTTGCAATAAAAGTGAGCAGATGGAGAGAACACTTTGTAACTTGCAATACTTTGGTGATAGAAACTCCGTGTACAAACAGCTAGATAAGGAGTTTATTACAAGCTCACAGTAAAACAGTCTGCCCGGCTAGGATGTCTGCTATCAACTGATGCAATAACGCCGTCTTCAGGCGTGGGAAAGCATGCTGACCTAGCAAATTTAGTGGGGGCATGTATGCACTGGGGGGGGACATATATACAGCGGGGATAGACATATTGTGGAGGGGGTACACTACTCCCCCGGGTAGCTGAGACGGTGTCTCCTGACACCGGGAGTGAAAAGGTGTTTGATTATAGGAGTAAGGCAGGACCAGGGAGGTTTGTACAAGGGATAATTATGATACAGGGGCAGTAGGGGAGACATGGCCATGTTGAAGGGAGGGAATTAGAACGATATATACAGATGAGATATACAAGGATTAATAGGTACAAATTCGGTAAGGGTCGAAGGTATATATAAACATAATGGGAATTAAACAATAATAGTTTGATACATGATAAACAAGGAGTAGATATGAGAGTTCTAGTGTTGTTCTTCCTTCAGTTTTTTTTTTTTTTGTATTTTCTGTAGGATACACTGTCACTCAGTAATGCACGAAAGAAATACCATCATTTTCTAGTAGGCAGAGTGCTGTTCACAGTTTGGTTAAATGGTAGATGGCAATGGTAGTCATGGAATGTGAGGGCACTAAGTACGGGAAGTTTCTACGTCGTGGGTAGGGCGTACTATGCCGGTAGCGACTCTGATTTCCTGGAGTCGACGTTCCATTTTTCTGACACAACAATGCACTGCACAGATGATGAGTAGAAAACCTATGAAAGCGATAACCACAGGGGGAAACACAACTGTCGGATGAACCCATGAACGGCTGAAGGCCAGAGAAAATTGATCCATAATGAAATCACTGTCATTGAGGAAGGTGAGCAAGTGCAAGTGAGGGGAGGTGATGGTAATGTTGGCAGATGGTAGGGTTGAAGGCATGTCGATTGGTTGAAAGATGTCATGGGAGTGTTTACGAACAGCTTGGTGATAGCGAGTGGCGTAAGTGATGACGGACTCTGATTTGACGGTACAATAGTCAGGTGCTTTGTAGAGACCACTAGCGGGGACGGAGCGAACGGAAGAACCAGGACACATGATTGTGACAGAGATGGGAACAGCAAAGAAGAAGTACTGGACATGGTTGAGGTGAGCATGGTGGACCGGGAGGTCAGGAGCTGGGACAAAAGAACAGGCCGAGTAGATGGAATGGTTGCGAACTAAAGCAGACTCACAGGGTGTAGCACTGCTAGGGAAGATAACGAAAAGGTGGGCAGCGCAGAGACGAGAGGTTGGAGTAAGGGAGGAACATTGCTGGAGGTCTGTGGAAGAAAGGAAGGCAACGGAAAGATGATCATGGGAGAGGAGGAAATATTCTGAAGGAACAGATACCTGTAACAAGGAGTTGTTGAGGCGGAAAGGGAAGGGAATGATGTGGAAAAGGTTAAAGGTTATGGCAGAACGGAGAGGAATATGGACGACGACGTATGTAGTGAGAAGAGTGGCTTCGAGAACAGGATAATAATATTCAAGGGAGGAGTAAGGGAGGACTGGGGAGAGACCGAAGGTGGAGTGAGCCCATTCCAGGACAGAACGGAGAGCTGAGACAGGTACTAAGTCGGCAGTGACACGTCCATTGATAGCATCGACCAGGATACGAACCAAGGTAGAGACTTGAGACAGGAGAGAGTCAACGGCCAGTTGGAGATTATCCATGTTGAGTTTGAGGTAGAAGAACTGGGAGATAACGTTGAGATCTGAAAGGTGGCGTTGTAAGATATCGGTGAAATTGTTTAGAGTGGACGTGACTTCATTGAGTTGGGTTGTGAGCTTCTGTAACATAGTGTGTTGGATTTTAATGACTCGGCGTTGTGATTCTAGGACGGAAGCTAAATGAGTGAGATCAGATTTGAAGCCAGAAATGTCACGGGCTGTAGCAACGCCAAACAAGCCACTCAGAATCTCACCACCGAAGTCGAAGAGACCTCGTTTCACACGAGAACGACCCACGGGTGTCTGAATGGAAAATGTGTCATTGAGCTCAGTGAATCTGTTACTTATGTATTGCAACTGCCAGGAGAGTGGGAGGAAAAGGTTATAGAGATACTCATTCGGGTTGTGTGTCCCCATGAGGGCCGTGAGATGGTTCCTGATTCCGTGGAGCTGGTGCGCGTAGGCAGGTAGGGCAATGGCTACGTCGGCCAGGGGCGCAAGATCATAGCGCAAGGAGACCTCGCCTCCTGAGCCGACCAAGGCCCCGGGACGTACTCCACCATCGTCCTGACCTGACCCAGACCCCAGGAGGGTCAGCACTGCCAGCAGGGAGATCGCGAACATCGTACCTAGAAAATCAGGGTAGAGTTAATGGGGGAGGTCGTGAAGAGGTTGTTGGGCAGAGCGCAGTTTGGACCGATATTGATTGGTTGATGAATGAGCAGGTGGAGATGGAGATGAAGGAGACTGAGGGATAGGTGGAGACAAGGTAGACTGAAGGATGGGAGGAGGGGAAGAGGGGGCAGGAGGTTGTGTAAGTGACTCTTCCAACACGAGGCCACGGGGTGCTCGCTTTAAGTCATCGATGTGGACCCATTTGGTGTCCTTAGTGGACAGGTCCTGGAGGTGAAATTTGTTGCCTTGTTGAGTGAGGACGCGGTAGGGCCCTGTAAATTTGTCATCCAACTTAGAGGAACGCGTATGGGAATGAGCAAAGACAAGATCGCCTACACTGATAGTGATAGGAGAGGCGGACTTATGTTGGCACTGCAGCATGTCCTCCTGAGAGGAAGCCAAAGTGGATTGGACATACTGGTGGATTGTCTGGAAGTTGGCCAATTTTAGTTTAACATAATCATCCATGTTGTAGATGGGTTCTGGCTTTGAGGATAAGAGAGAGTATCGGAGGTCCTTGTCAAAGCCAAAAAGGACGAAGAAGGGAGATTCAGCAATGGATGCATTGATGGAGCTATTGATGGAAGATGCCACTTGGGGAATCCAGTCATCCCAGGACGAACTATGGGAGCCTAGATGTCTGAGGCACTCTTAGATTTTACGGTTGTGGCGTTCTACAAGGCCATTGGAAGCTGGATGGTTAGGCATGACATTGCACTTACTGATATGAAAGTGGCGACAGATCTCATCGAGAAGGCTATTGTTGAATTCTGTACCGTTGTCAGTAAGAATGGTATGAGGGGTACTGAATGGGCAAATTACGTGATCTACAAAGGCACGGGCAACGCTCTTCGCGGTCTTGTTGGAGAGGGGGACGAGGACACAGTAGCGGGAGAAGTGGTCAACCGCTACGAACAAGTACTCAGCACCAGATTCTGTGAGAGGTAGTTTTAGGAGATCGATTGAGACAGTTTCCCATGGTCGTGACGGGATTGGGTATTATAAGAGAGGTGCTGGTAAGCCGGTTGATCCTTTGTGGCGGTGGCAGGAGAGGCAAGAGTCACAGTGGGCATTGATATCGCAGCGCATGGTTGGCCAATAGTATTTGAGACGTGCTTGGTGCAAGCATCGGTCTTTACCTGGATGGGAAGCTTGAGGAGTATTATGAACAATATGAAGAACCTTTGGTATCAGGGCAGTGGGGACAACAAGTTGGCTACTTCGCGATTGGGCATATCTTTGCCTGTTAGCAGTGTTTTCCTGTACAAGAGATCATCATCTAGCATGAACTCATCTAGTGATACTGGCAGAGTAGGTAAGGTCGAGGCATCGCCAGATTCTAGGAAATAAATGACTTTGGACCACATGGGGTCTTGGCATTGAAAGTTTCGAACAACGTCTGACGTTAGTGTAGTGTTTTCAGTTACTTCAGGCTGCAGTGATGTTATAGCTGCTGCTACGTGACGTGAGAGTGCGTCTGCAACTACATTCAACTTGCCTGGTACATATTGAAAAGTGGGATTAAAGTCCTGGATGATGACAGACCATCTAGCTAACCTACCTGTTAGGTTGCGATTCTTGAACAAATCACATAGTGGAAGGTGGTCTGTTTGGATATGCACTGGATAACCATAGACTATATCTCCGAAATGTTTCAATGACCAGATTACCGCTAGCGCTTCGAGATCTGTGACACTGTAGTTACGTTCAGCGGTTGTAAGGGTGCGACTAACATACGCTATTACGCGCTTCCTTGATGCTTCATCGAGTTGCATCAAAACGGCACCAAGTCCAGTGCCTGAGGCGTCTGTGCAGAGAAGGAATGGTGTGGCATAATCAGGGAACGCTAGAATAGGGGCATTTACAAGAGCTGTCTTTAGCTTTTGGAAAGCCTGTGACTGGTCGTTAGTCCAAACAAAGCGCACATTCTGCTTGAGTAAGTGGGTCAGAGGAGCGGCGATCTTCGCGTAATCGCGGATAAAGCGACGATAATAGCCACTGAGGCCCAGGAAACTTCGTACAGCGTCGGTAGTGGTAGGTTCTGGGAAGTTAATGATCGCCTTAGTTTAATCCTCATTAGTATGAATGCCTCGTGCATCTATGACATGGCCTAGGAATTTGATTTTCTTTCGCAGGAAGTCACATTTACTGAGATTGATTTTCAGGCCTGCGAGCTGGAGGCGTTCAAAGACTTGCTGGAGTTTGGTAAAATGATCAGGGATGGATTTACTCACAACAATGATATCATCTAGGTAAGCAAAAAGAGAGTGTCCCATCATACCGCTGAAGACTGAATGGATAAGTCGCATGAACACGGAAGGAGCATTTCTCAGACCAAAAGGGAGTCTCTTAAACTGAAAATGTCCGGAAGGGGTGCTAAAGGCTGTAACTGGGCGAGAGGACTCTTCCATTTCGACCTGCCAGTACCTGCTGAGGAGGTCTAAAGATGAAAAGACTACGTTATTTTCACCAAGGGATTCTAGCAAATCAGTGAGGACAGGTAACGGGAAACGGTCTGGAACGGTGACAGAATTGACCTTACGATAGTCGACTACTGGTCTAAGGTTGCCGTTCTTCTTTGGTACTAAGAAAAGTGGGCTATTCCATGGACTGACGGAGGGTTCAATAATGTCCTGGTCTAACATGTTCTGTACCATTTGATCTGTTTGCTTTCTCTGGCTGTGAGGCAATCGATACGCTGGTATGTAAATCGGCTGAGTTCCTGGGAGTAGTTCAATCGTATGTTTGACAAGGTCTGTTCTACCCATCGGTTCACCGGGTAAGGCAACCACGTTTCTGTACGAGGTCAGAAGGTCGAGGAGTTGAGGCGTATGTTCTGGGAAATCTGTGCAAGTGAGATGTGAGAGCATATCGGGTGAATGCGTCGGCGCAGATCCCGTAGAGTTAATAGTACATACACCGATTGGCGTATCATCAGTCTGAATAGTAGGAATTGAGGAATCCTGGCACACCTTTACGGCCGCTGGGTATACTAGGAAGTCTCCAATCTTTACACCACTTTTAAGTTTTAGTGGAGCATTTGTGACATTGAGCAAGTACAGGTAGCATAAACTGTCCTCTAAGACTGTACACCACGCTGACTCATAAGTCAAGCCATTCACACAACACGTCTCAGGTAGGGTTAGTACCTCCACTCCTTCTTTCGCACCAGCAACACAAACAGAGACTTTGGTGAACTCATGCGGTAACAAAATTGTGCACGTATTCGTTACTGCACGTTTCGTCTCTGCATGTTGGAGAAGATCATTCAGACTGTGTGAGGTAGGTAACTGAGACATGTCTGAGTCAGTGATAGTGTTGTCGGGAGAGGATGTAAGAGCCATGTTCGAGGGCTGAGATGATGTATCAGGAGACATTGAGGAATTTATGTCCTTGCTCGCAGTCAGTAAAGGAATGATCTCTGTATTCTCAGATGATGAGAGTGGTGGTTTGGGCTGGGTTGGACTTTTTGGTAGTGATAGGGGCAGAGGTAATTGAAGGACTGATTTGATCGTAAGAACAGGACGGGGACATTCCATAGTGTAAACCGGGAATCCAGAAATGTCTATACTACCACAAGCAGGTAATAATGCAATGGAATGTTGTGCCATGGTGGAGAAACCAATAAGGGCATCTGCGGGATACTGGAAGTCATTAGTGACATGAAATTCAATGAGGATAGGGGGCAAAGCTCTGTGGAGTTTGACTTCAAAGGTGACTCTTCCCTTAACCTTAAACTCTGAGCCGTTAACACCACATAGGCGAATGTCTGGTGGTTCTAGGAAACTGACGTGGCTGTGATGGCGATGAATAATTTGTAAGGAATTTTCAGAGATGAGATTTACTATAGATCCTGTGTCCAAGAAGAATGACGTTGGTATGTCATGACTGCTTCCGAGAATGACTAAACCCGAGGATGTTATGGGACCTACATGGCGGATGGGGAGTTGTGTTTCTGGTTCTACGTGATATTGGTCCGATACGGGCGCGGCGCTTCCCCCGACTGTGGGCGGTTGAGGTAACGACATTCCTCAGTGGTGTGAGTCGTGCTTCATTTGTGGTATTTGCAGTGTGGACGACGTGAGTGGGAAGGCGTACGCTGTCTGGTTTGGGAGTGAGGACGTCTGTATGTACGGTCGCAACTGGAAGCTCGATGTCCAGGATGACCACAGTACCAGCAAAGAATCGAAGATCGTCTGTTCCGTCGGGCACTAGATTGATCACGGCCTGCGGTAGGAGAGCGATGTGTGGCAGGTCTGCCGCGTGTGGTGGGACGGGAGCGAGATTGGTCTGGGGTAGTGGAGATGTGACAGACTGAGGAGGCCAAGGGTTGGGTGGTGCCCTGACGTGTGTAGTTCGATCCTGTTCTTTCATGAATGGCTTTAGTGACCTGAATAATTTTATCTCCTGGATTGAAACCGATTTCCAAGGCTAGCTCTCGCTGTTTAGGAGTAAGCCAGTGAAGAAATCTCAGGTAACCAATTAAGTCAGCAAAGTTGGTGAGTGAAAGCATTGGAACGCCATTCTTGTCTTCTAACCATTTCGTGCCTACCAGTAATTGGAGCATCTCGCTACTAGTTGCTTTCATGGCGGCGGCAGCTTCGCGGAGCTTGGCATATTGCGCTGGGACGCGCAAGTCCTCATCTAGTTGGTTTAGGAGATTAATGAATCCCATGAGAGACGCGGTATTTGAATGCTGGCAACAAAGGCTGATGAGTTCCGTACGAAAATCAGCAAAGGTACGAATGCTATCGAAATGTCCTGCACGGATCGCGGATCCGATGTCTGATTTACCGTGATGCAAGCGACCGAGGAGGTAAGCTACTTTGAGCGATTCCTCGGTAATTTGTCTATTATTTATTTCGGTTTCGACTTCTCTGAGGAAATCATAGACAGACCAAGTTGGGTCCTGGCCGGTAAATTTGGGACGATTGGCATCGTCGAGATAGATAGACTGTGGAGGGTTGGCCATGGCTGGAAGTGCAGAAGTGGCGGGAGGAGAGGTGTGGCAGAGAGAGAAGGTAGGGGCAGTTAAGGGCGAGCAAGACGGGGTATGAAGGGAGGCAGGAGAGGGAACGACAGGGGAAAGAGTAGAGGAAGAAGAAGGGAGAGTAGAGGCAGGAGTAGAGGAGGAGTTATCTGGATTTATGAGGGTAGGACGGGTAGTAAGTGATTCTGCGGGAAGTGAAACGGGAGTCTCAGGTACAGGGCGGTGGTACTCTTTGCCACTTCGTAAATGAGTGATTGTGTTAGAGTCGGCAGACGGGGTATGATCAGGTGATGTTTCCGGGTCGAGAGGGCTGGCGGTAAGCGGTTGACGTGGAAAGTATGACAATAAATGCGGCAATGGAAGATGAAAGGATGAAGATGGATACGTAGGTGGAAATGTATAAATAACAATGAGAGAATGGAATACACTAGGTGTGAAAATGAATGAAGGTGCGGGCATGTATGGTTTAAATAAAATGCGAAGGATGAGATGGATAATAAATAACGCAGGTGAAGATGAAAACGGGGTAATGAAAATGAGATGGAATATTTACAATAACCAATCTGTAGAGAAAATCGAGGATAATCTCTATAGAAAGGAAAGATATACTATAGTTACACAGAAGAAACGGGAGTGTCGAGAGGTATGACGTGCAGGGTGGCTGGGCGTAGCTGGGCTGGGGCGGGGCGGGGCAGGGCGGGGCGACGGGGCGGGGCTGGGCGGGGCTGGGCTGCGGGGTAGAGACAGCTGGGCGGAGAGAAGAGGAGACGCCGCGATGAATCACCGGCAGGGAGTGGCGGTCTTAGGAGGCTCCGTAATGCAGACCAGATGCGGGCGACGGCGGAGGCCGGTGGTGGGTGGGGAGGCAGATGTCGGCGCAAGGCAGGTGTAGAGCTGGTGAATTGCAAATGCAGAGAATGGTGGTGGGCAGACAGCGGGCAGACAGTGATAAGTGGCACCGTGGGGGCAGGAGCTATGATGAGTCCGGAACAGGTGCTGGGAACAGGTGCAACAGGTGCATAGGTCGGCGACGGTGACACTTGCGGTCAGGAAGAAGGCGTATGGGTGCGGTTGTTTGAGAGGTGAGCACGGGCAAGAAAAATGGTACACTCGAAAAGCACAGCCAAGGTATAGAGGCACGGAGAAAGGGGCGAGGCTGGCAGATGCGAGACGTCGTGTATTGTTGTATCACTAAAAATCCAAGGAGGCGGTCAGAATGTGATGGTTCGAAACACCGCTGCTACCAAATGTAACTTGCAATACTTTCGTGATAGAAACTCCGTGTACAAACAGCTAGATAAGGAGTTTATTACAAGCTCACAGTAAAACAGTCTGCCCGGCTAGGATGTCTGCTATCAACTGATGCAATAACGCCGTCTTCAGGCGTGGGAAAGCATGCTGACCTAGCAAATTTAGTGGGGGCATGTATGCATTGGGGGGGGACATATATACAGCGGGGGTAGATATATTGTGGAGGGGGTACAACTTTAAGGAATTGTTGAACATAGAGGATGGAAGTAATGCGAGTATACTGTAAGTGGCTGGGGAATGGCTGGGAGAAGGAGGGGGGTGAGAAGACAGGAAGAAATCAGTAGGATAGAAGTTGTGGAAGCTATGAAGAAAGTTAAATCGGGGAAAGCCCCAGGAATTGATGGAGTGTGTGGTGAAATGCTGAAGCATGGGGGAGAGATTGTAGTAGAATGGATGTGGAAGATGTGCAGATTGGCCTGGGAGGAAGGTAGAGTCCCGGAGGATTGGAAGTCAGGTATAATTATTCCCTTGTACAAAGGAAAAGGGGAAAAAGAAGTGTGTGGCAATCACAGGGGCATTTGTCTTCTTAGTATAATAGGAAAAGTGTATGGTATGATACTTATTGACAGAGTTAGAGAAAGAACAGAGAAATTAGTTGGAGAAGAACAGGGAGGCTTTAGGAAGGGAAGGGGTTGTGTAGATCAGATATTCATTCTTAGATCTTTAGTGGAAAAGTTTCTAGAGAAGGGAAAGAAGTTGTATGCGGCTTTCATGGATTTGGAGAAAGCATATGACAGGGTGGATAGACAAGGATTGTGGAAAGTGTTAAGAATATATGGAGTAGATGGGAAGTTGTTGAATGCTGCGAAGAGTATGTACAATGGTGCGAAGGCTGCAGTGCGTGTGGATGGTGAACTAAGTCAATTTTTCTCTTTGAAAGTTGGGTTGAAACAGGGATGTGTCATGTCTCCATGGTTGTTCAATCTGTATATGGATGGGGTAATAAAAGAGGTACAAGGTAGGGTAGTGGATGTTGGAGTGGCCCTGGTGAGAGGTAGTGTTTGGAAACTCCCTGTACTGTTGTCTGCAGATGATACTGTGTTGTTGAGTGAAGACGAAGGGGAGCTGCAAGGCTTGGTGGATGAGTTTGGGAGAGTGTGTAAGAAACGGAATCTAAAGGTGAATGTAGGGAAGAGTAAAGTGATGGTCTTTGAGAGAGGTGAAGTCAGTGAATGTACAGCGAGGTTGGATGGTGAGGAATTGGAAAATGTGAGAACATTTAAGTACTTGGGTAGTGTGATGAGTAAGGATGGAGGTTTGGAGGGTGAAGTGCTTGAAAGGGTACAGCAGGGAAGAAATGTTGCTGGTTCTTTGAAAGCAGTGATAAGAAACAGGGAAGTGAGCATGGAAGTGAAAAAGTTACTACATGACAGTATTGTGATACTAACTCTAACGTATGGAAGTGAAGCTTGGACGTTGTTGGAAAGACACAAGTCAAGAGTGAAAGCAGTGGAAATGAGTTATTTAAGAGGAGCCTGTGGAGTCACGTGGAGAGACAGGCTGACGAATGAGGATATAAAGGAGCGTTGTTGTGTGGATGTGGATGAGATAGGAAGCGTTATGACGAACACACTGAGGTGATTTGGCCATGTGGAGAGGATGGAGGGTGAAAGACTGACGAAGAGAGTGTATGTGAGTGAGATGGAGGGGCGAAGAGGGAGGGGGAGGCCGAGGATGAGATGGAGGGATGGGGTTTAGAGGTATATGAGAGAGGGGGGTGTGAGTTGGGAGCAGGGCAGTGAAATGGCGGGGGACAGGGCGACTTGGAGGCGATTTGTTTGTGGCCACCCCAAACGGGATTGAGGCGTCTGGCAATAAATAGATAGAGATAGATTATTGTTATTATTATTATTATTGTTGTTGTTGTTCTTGTTGATGTTGCAGCTGGCATCATCATCATCATCATCATTCTTTTCGATCTTCCTTTTCTCTCTCCTTCCAACCACACCGCAGGAATGTATGTGCGTTCGTTATTGACCACATGACCTGAGTTGCGTCGTCAGCCCGTCCGAGGCAGCTTCTTCGTGACTAGGGCGAGTTTAGGTAGGTTTGGAGACGAAATCGTACCTTGACGAAAGTGTAAATTGACCTATCCTTCTTCTTCTTCTTCTTCTTCTTCTTCTTTCTCCTCCT
>NC_137027.1:30676223-30678723 GCF_032717465.1 Coenobita brevimanus
GGTGCGAGGAAGTAAGTATGGCTGTGGCTGAGAAGAGACGTGCAAATGAAGTGTGGCTGCAGAGGAAGGATGATATGTCATATGAAAGGTATAAGGAAAAGAGGAATAGGGTGAGAAGGGCTTTGCGTGATGCTAAAGTGGCAGCAGATGGGAGGTGAGGTAGGCGGGTGACAGAGAATTTTCAACAGAATATGAAAATGTTTTGAAAGGAGGTGAAAAGGGTGCGAAAGGGAGAGTCTGGGAAGGAAGAACGAGTAAAAGCAGAGGATGGAAGGATGTTAAGTGAGATGGATGCAGTAAGGAAGAGATGGGCAGAGTAGTTTGAAAGATTGTTAAATGTAGAGGAGGAAAGGGTGGCTGAGATTGTGGCGGATGGAAGGGTGTAAGAAATAAATGTGTTGGGAGAGTTGAATGATTCTTTGATCACGAAGGAGGAAGTAGAGAAGGCAGTAAAGGAGATGAAAACAGGGAAAGCTGCAGGTATGGATGGGTGTGCTGTGGAATGCCTGAAGGGTGGTGGAGTGACTATTGTTGACTGGTTAGTAAGATTGTTGAATGTGTGCTTTGTGAAATGTATGGTGCCAATTGACTGGGCAAGTGCTTGTGTAGTCCCGTTGTATAAAGGCAGGGGTGATAAGTATGAATGTACTAGCTTTAGGGGTATAAGTCTGTTGAGTGTTGTAGGTAAGGTTTATGGTAGAGTGTTAATTATGAGAGTTAGAGAGGGTACAGAGGGAGTGATTGGTGATGAGGAGTGTGACCTTAGGAAAGGGAGGGGATGCATGGATCAGGTGTTTGCTGTGAGACAAGTGTGTGAAAAGTATTTAGCGAAAGGCAAGGATGTGTTTTGGGCATTCATGGATTTAAAGAAAGCGTATGACAGAATTGATAGGGAGGTTTTGTGGACTGTTTTAAGATTGTATGGACTTGATGGTAGGTTACTAAAAGGGGTGAAAAGTTTTCATGTAAATAGCAGAGCGTGTGTAAGAGTGGGAAATGCTGTGAGTGATTGGTTTCCCGTGAGAGTGGGGCTGCGACAGGGATGTGTGATGTCGCCTTGGTTGTTTAATATTTACATGGATGGTGTTGTAAGGGAGGTGAATGCAAGAGTTTTAGGTGGAGGTCTGAGTCTGGTGAATGTTGATGGTGGAGAGTGGAATCTGAAGCAGCTGCTGTTTGCAGATGATACTGCACTGGTGGCTCATTCAGAGGAGAGATTGAGACAGTTGGTAGAGGAGTTTGGAAGGGTGTGTGAAAGGAGGAAATTGAAAGTAAATGAGAATAAGAGTAAAGTGATGAAGTGTGCGAGGTTGGTAGATGGTAGGAGGATGAATATAGTTTTGAATGGCGAGTTGCTTGAGGAGGTAGAGTGTCTTAAATATCTAGGGTCACATGTTGCTGTGGATGGAAGAATAGATGCAGAAGTGAAGTTTAGAATAAATGAAGTAGGAAAGGGTGTTTAGATGTCGTTCACTTAGAATGGATGTAAGGAGAAGGCTGTATGAGGTTGTTGTGGTACCAACTGCATTATATGGGGCTGAAATATGGAATATGGGTGTAGCTGAGAGGAAAAGTTTGAATGGAATGGAGATGAGGTGTCTGAGGAATATGTGTGGAGTGAGGAGTATGGATCGAGTGCGAAATGATGAAGTGCGAAGGAGAACTGGAGTTGTTTGGGAGATGGCTGGTAGAGTTCAGCAGAGGGTGTTGCGATGGTTTGGGCATATGGAGAGAATGGATAATGAGTGACTGGTGAAAAAGATAACTATATCTGATGTGAGAGGTGTAAGGCTGAGAGGAAGACCACGAATAGGATGGATGGACAGTGTGAAGAGAGCGCTGGATGCGAGAGGGATGTCTGTTGAGCAAGGAAGAGTGGCTGTGAGTGACAGAAATAAATGGAGAGAAATTGTGAATGAATAAGTGATGATGCAGCCCTGAGGGAATATTCTCCCACATTTGGTCTGATCAACTAGACAGGTCAGGTGCGGGTAAGGGGATGGGTCTGTTATGATATGGCAGGGGTAAACCAGCTTTGCTGTAGGGCCCTGCTGCGGATGTCACTGATTGCATTGCGCAGTTGACCCTTGTGCGGTGTGGTGCGGTGAGGATCTGTCCGTTCTTCCCTTTGGGGCTAAGATGCGAATGAATGTGTTTGAATGGATGAGTAAATGGGGAGTGTGTCGTCCTGTCTCGGCTACCTCCCTTTCCTTGGGGGAATCAGCCAAGGTATATAGATAGATAGATTGATTCTTCGAACGATTTAACTGGGAGGAGGATTTGGTTTTAGCTAGTTGGGGTTTTGGTTTTACTTTTTTTTTTTTTTTATGCAAGGAAGAAGGAGCCAAAGGGAAGAAGCCAGCATGTTGTTCCCTCCAAGAAAAAACAGTAAGATGATAGAGAGCCAAATAGCATCTTTACATATTTACTATTAGTCATGCTGACGACATAAGACAAAGTGCCCGATGCTGGCATGGTGTGGACGGAAAATTCGTGATTA
>NC_137027.1:30683723-30718723 GCF_032717465.1 Coenobita brevimanus
GTGAGGGTAGATACAGGCACCTATTATAACAAACAGTTCTTTACGCAGCCACGAGAGATAGATATACAGAGAGAGAGAGAGAGAGAGAGAGAGAGAGAGAGAGAGAGAGCCTATTGTTATGAGTCCGGCAAACATGTGTTAGTGAGGTGTTATCAACGCAGAATGACTCTTCATCACAAAAGACTACACGTCCTCCAAATTCTAATGACTTACTCGTATCAGCATACTTGAGCGCATACTCCATCCTGTCCTAGATGTTACGGTCGCTAAGCTCCTGCTGTGTGGTTGGCCTGCGACGTTTGCAACTCCTGCTGTGATGCCTGTTACACACGGTTTGGGTGCTGCACTGTAGACCCAAGTCACTGTGAATGCTGGCGGGGGATGCGATAGGTGCGTATGGCCGAGGTATAAAAACTCTCTCTTACTAATCTTTTCACCTCTCTCTTCCTTTCCACATATAACTCTCTCTTCCGCCTCTCAACTTCTTCCACGCCCCTATTTCTCTTCCATTCATTGTATGCTTTCTTCTTTTGTGCAACAGCCTGTTTCACCTCTTTAGTCCACCATGCTGTTCCTTGCACCCCCCTCCGTCTTCTCTTCCTTCCACACACCACATCACATGCTGCACATATTTCTTCTGTAAATATCTTACACATACCTTCCATGTCTCCCATCTGCTCCAATTCATATTTGCCCAATCGTTCCTCCACTTCTCTCTTATACTCTGCCCTTTTTCTCATCCTCTTGTAACCTTTCCACTCTCCTTGCAACTACTCCTTCCTCTCGTCTTTCCCTTCTTCTATTCCTCCATCTTACTTGCACCCTAATTCTGGCCACCACCAAGCAGTGGTCAGAAAGTCCACTCCCCCAACCTCTATACATTCTTGCATCCTTTACACATCTTCGCATCCTTTCATCCACAAACACACATAATCAATCATTGCCTTCCTTTCATTCAGTTCACCACCCACCCTTCTCATCACTCGCCATGTATACCTGTGGATCATTTTATGCCTGAAGAGGGTATTGGCTATCACCAACCCCCTCCCAGCACAAATGTCCACTAACGCACTCCCATTCTCATCTATCTCAGCAGGCACACCCCACTCACCAACTATTCCATCCACCTTCACATTCCCAACTTTACCATTCATATCACCAATCAAAAACACTCTCTCATTCCCTCCAAACTTTTCCATGCACACTTCCACATTTGTCCAGAACTCTTCTCTCACTCTTCTAGCACGATCTTGCGTTGGCGCATACACACACACAATCGCCCACATTTGTATTCCAACTTTCAACTTTACCCACACAATCCTTGACCCAACTGATCCATATTGTCTTATGCTCTTCTTCCATCTTTTACTCACAACTATACACACTCCTTCCTTTGCCCTCTCATTCTCATCTACTCCTGCACATATACCCCATCCATACTCCCATTCTCTCACACTTTCTCCTCTCCATTTTGTTTCAGTTATTCCACATACATCCACTTTCGCATCCTCAAGCACCTGGACAATCTCTCTCTCTTTCACCTCATCATTCGCTCCTCTTACATTCCATGTACTCATTACCAAGTCCTTTGTCCGGTCCTGGGTCGTCATCGTTTGGTCAATCCTTGTCCGAGGCTTCTTGTTTGTTTTTTTAGTTAGTTGTTTTCCGGGGAGGGGCACTAACCCTCCGCCAACCCTTTTAGTAGCCTTTTACGACAAGCAGGGATAATGGGGGAGTATTCTTGAAAACCCCCCTACCCCCAGGGGTAAAAAAAAACAAACAACAAAAACAATAATAACAAGAATGACAAACAAGAACAACAATATCACCACAACTACAAAATGAAAAAAAGTAAAAAACAAACAACAAAAACAATAAGAAAAAACTATCAACAACAAAAACAATGACAAATATAGTCCATTCACCTTAGCTTGGCCCGGATTTTCGTCCTTTTGCTGCTTATTTCACGTAGCTTAGTGGCAGAATAAGACAATGCCACGGCTCTACATCTCTTCCATAGCACTTCTTCGTGACTAGCAATTTGAAAGGGTTAATGAGGGCTATATCTCCCCCTCCCCCTCGTTCCAAAATTCCCTCCTGTGTTTAATAAAATCATTTGGATGTGATATGGATTACACGAAAAGGTAAAAAAAAAAATAATAATGCTTCTCTCTCTCTCTCTCTCTCTCTCTCTCTCTCTCTCTCTCTCTCTCTCTAGGGGGCGCGGTAGCTCAGTGGTAGGGCATATAGCTCTTGGCCGGGGGGGGGGGTCACCCAAACTTTGACAACTTGGTAAAGGTGGTTAAGTTCCCCGCCTGGGAGTGTTGTGCATGGCCAGCTACCACATCACTGCAATGGTTGTGCCTCCAGGGACGATGGTAATCATGCAGCTGCTACATTTTTAGTGGGCTAAAGGGTGCACACCTTGCCCCAGGGTAATCCGGGACTATGCAGGGACAGGGGCGTCCATCTTCCCTGAGCCGGACACATCACACGGCCGCATACCCATGATGTGTTAGGTAATGATGAGCAATCAAGCAAATTTAGTCATTTTACTCTAATGTGGCCCAGATTTTTTGGTTATTTTGTAGTTTATTTCACACTCTACATTCCTTGCATAGCACTTCTTCGTCACTGGCATCATATTCTAGTGAAAATGGTATAATACACAAAGGAGTATAGAGGATGGCAAACAGTGGTATGAAATCCATTATACTTTTTTTTTATAATGCAATATGTTTTTCAAATTATTTAACTAGAACCAGATATTGAAATTGTGCTAAATTATGGAGAAGCAGTTTTTGTCTCACTTAAACCCTCTTCAGATGTACAATCAAAATAGTTATCTATCTGGCTATGAATCTATTATCTGTCTATCTATCTAATATCTATTATCAATCTGTAACTCTGTGTGTATGTATGTACGGATGGATGTATATGACCATACAAGTATATAGTGTGGAGAGAGAGAGAGAGAGAGAGAACTGCTGCTGGTTGGGGTGCTTGTTGTACCGCTTCCAAGCAGGCTGCTGTGTATTTTGCCCCTGGTCCTTCTGTGGTTTTGGACCTTGGCCATTACTCTGAGAACGGCCTTGGTGCTGGGATTCAGTCTGAGACGGCTTCCCAGACTTGGCAGTATCTTTTCTGCTCCAGGTGTTTTGCTTACGAGCTTGATACCCGTATGCAGTAAAGAATGCGTCAGCCTTCTCTGCCGTTTGGCTGGCATCTTTCACCTGGCAGATCTTAAGCTGTGCTATGAGCTCAGCAGGCCACGACCTCTCTAGCTGTGTACGCAGCATAAGGTCAATTATCCCCTCACGCGTGGAAGGAGTTTCATCTTTCTCCATCCACTCATTTAAGTAAGCTGTGAGACGATCAAGGAATTGAACAGCTCTCTCCTTGTCTTGGAGTCGAGCTCACATGAACTGAACTTTGGCGTCGTCTACTGTGAGACCATACGCCTTAATGAGTGCAGCTTTCATCATCTCATATGTGAGATTGTCTCCACGAATTCTGTGGAGAATATCGAGGGCAGGGCCCTCAAATAGGCTAAGAAACTGAAGCCGCTTAGCTACCTCATCCAGTTGATACATGTCTGCCATGTCCTCAAAACGAGCTACGTATGGCTCAATTCGCTCGCTTTCCTTGTATGAAGGAAGCTTGATGCGTGGGGTCGCCAGGACATGTGCAGGGAGAACGCTCGTGGAGCTTGGACCAACTGCACCAGACGTGTCTGAAGCCAAGGAATCTCGCTGGAGCTTCAGCACTTCAAGTTCATGTTTTTCTCGTGCCTCACGTTCGGCACGCTCGTATTCGCGCTGTTCTCGCTCGCGTTCATGTCGTTCACGCTCGTATTCGCGCTGTTCTCGCTCTCGTTCATGTCGTTCACGCTCGTATTCGCGCTGTTCTCGCTCTTTTTCTAACTCGTGTTCGCGTTGTTGTCGCTCTTTTTCTAACTCGTGTTCGCGCTGTTGTCGCTCTTTTTCTAACTCGAGCTCGCGTTGTTTCTGCTCGTATTCGCGCTGTTTCTCTCGCTGCCCTTGTTCATATGGACGCTCTCTTTCACGTTCCTCACGCTGTTCTCGCTCGTATTCGCGCTGAATCCTACGCTCTTCACGAGCATCTTTCTCACGTCCTTGCTCGTAATTGAACCGTGAAAGAACGTAACTCTGTATTTTCTCTGGGTCTGTGAGACCCATATCTTTGGTTTCCTATACAAATACAGCGGTACCCATGGCGCTAATTTATTAAGCAACCCGAAATTGAGTACTGACTGCTTAGCGACGAATACTAATAAACACAAGTAAAGAATACAGACACAAGCTAGTGGTGACCAGTCTTATCTAGTTAACTGGCAAAGATTAAAGCAAAAATGCGAACAACTAAGAACTCTCAATAATTAACACGATGGTTACGGCGGCTACCCAGGAGCGAATAAAATCGTCAGGCGTTACCAAGAATAAACTAGAGTTAAGTACTCTATTGATTAATAAAGCAAAAATTCACTTGCTAAATCAACGGTAACCACCAGTAAACTTGTGCCTATAGACTTTAATGATAAATACCTAAATATGAATGAGTGAACACTATCTCGTGAATAGCTTTAGAGCTAGGAGTTAATATCCTGGAATGAGGTCGCCAATTGTCACGGGGTTTTTATATTATATCACTGTGTTTTTAATATAAATGCTTAAATATTAATTAATTGATATTAATATTCAATAATATTAAAGAGCAGGGACAATGATTGTCTTGCTACATCAAGCAACGATTACTTTACGCTGACTTGCTACGATTCTCTAAGAACGAGAATTTATAAACCTTCTCAACAGTACACAGCAGAGACTAATTACTCACAATTGCTGAATTACTGTACTGTTAGCCTCTGGAGAAAGTTACTTCACCCCTGACAATAAATAATTAATACTAACATCAGGTTCTTGCCGATGCTTAACTCCTATGGCACAACGGATTTTAAGTTAATACAACAAGACTGGTCTAAGTACCAGTTATGAATAGTAATACGTTTATGCAAGCTAGGAGCTATATGGAAAATAACCTTAATTTGGAGAAATGAAACAAGATTTTACTTTACATTGAGCTCAAGAAAAAGAACTGTTAAATTTATTGATTACAAAAAATAAATTTAACGTTATAATTCAAATCAAATCAATGAGACGCACTCACTCACTCACACAAAAGCTAAATACTTACGCCTAGGAAAAACACCTTAATTAAATTCTTAAGACTACAAAATACACAAAGGAAATACCAGTCAATGAATGCTATGTATCACCCGGGGGGTGGGAGTTTGGATTAACTGTACTAGTGGAGTTTGGGTGCTAGCTGACCTCTCACACTTCTTGAGCACAGGACCTCTCTCCGTCAAAGCCACAACTAGACTGAATTCAAATGATATATAGGCAGGACGCACAAGCCACCGGAAGAAGGCGTGGCTAACGGTTGAGGGAAGCAGAGGCGAACAATAAAGAAACAATTGTATCGCTCAGTAGAGCACTTAGTGACGTGCATTAAATTGGTCACTTTTGAAAGTGACGAATGTTTTGGAAAGTATACCCCGAAATGGAGGGAGAAACGGTTAGCTGAGCGATACACAGTGAGTTTTCCACTAATAGTTCGTGGCTTCTCACAAAAGGGAAATGTCGCGGATTGATTCGTGACAGTCTGCATGCCGCCGAATCCACTGTGCTGCTGTGTTTCGGTGAATACCAAGGACCCGGGCAATATGACAAATGCTGTAACCCTCAGCATTGAGGGCTACAATAGCCCCGCCTGATGTCAGTGAGGTTTTCATCATGACTGGGATGACCTTGATATGACGATTACCATGATGGCTTCATTGCGGTGTATGGCATGTTCCTTGACAGGAATTATAAAACACTCACGGACTGGTTCGGACCTTACGAACCAGCTGTAGCCAGGTATGCCAACCCCTAAAAAACATCAGCAGGTGTTTGAACCTATACAGTAGGTATCAGACTCCCTGTGAACAAGCACTTATTATTATTATTTTGTTTTATACTTTGGGTACATTCATGTGTAAATAAAATCATACAGAATTCGAGCTCGGACTTTCAGCCATTCCCATGGTTAGGGAGGCAAGAAAATGTAGCTATTTCTTCTGTTGATAAAGTAAGAAATCTTCGCCTGGACTTTCTCCCCCAGTTTCACCATGGACGATTATGGGGCTGTCGTTATATCACTTCTCCTCTTCGACTTCCTCATGGGTGATATTAAAATTTCTTCAATTGATGTACCTTCCGCCATAACTGGCCTCATTACTAACAAGGCATATGGGCATGATTGGGTCCCTCCTGTTGTCCTCAAGAACTGTGCTTCTGTTCTTACACTCTGCCTAAGTAAACTCTCTTCTTTGTCTGACAACTTGCCCCTTTCCTCCTTACGGACGTTTGCTCTCATTCAGCCCGTCACAAAGAAGGGTGACCGTGTTCAGCCCTCTGTCTAGCGCCCAATTGCTTTAACATCATGTACTTCAAAAGTTTTTTAGTCTGTTCTTAGCAGAAAAAAGTTAATAAATAAAGCACCTTTCCTATCACCACACTCTTTCAGATGGTCAGTATGGGTTCCACCACGGACGTTCCACTGGTGATCTCATCTACCTTTCACATTCTTAGTCAGCTTCCTTTCGGGACTTTGGCGACAACTTTGTCATTGCACTTGACGTCTCAAAGGCTTTCGATCGAGTATGGCATAAATCTTTAATTTCCAAACTGCTCTCTTATGGTTTTTATCCTTCTATCTGCCCCTTCGTCTCTAGCGTCCTTTCTGGTCATTCTGTAGTTGCTGTTGTAGACGGCCACTTCTCGAAGAGGTATCAATAATGGTGTTCCTCAGGGCTCTGTCCTATCACCAACTCTCTTCCTTTTATTTATCAGTGACTTAAGCTGTACATCTAACCCCACCCACTCATGCATTGATGACTCCACTCTTCATCTTTCCATTCGATTCCTGCAGTGTCCTTCTCAGCAGTTACGCCAACAAACAAGGGATGAGGCGTATGGGACACATAATGTCACACTTGGATCATATCTCTGATTGGGGTAAAAGTAATCCTGTTGTTTATAATGTATTAAAATCTCAATGTTTACATCTTTCAACCCGATAAAATCTTCCACAGGAGGATCCTCAAATCTTTGACAATATCCTACTAAATTCTGCATCGTCTTTAAAAATTCGACGATATCCTACTCAATTCTGCATCGTCTTTAAAAATTCTCGTGGTTTTATTCTCGCGGGATTTATCTTGGAAAGATCATAGTACCTCTTGTAAAACATGCTTCCAAGAGACTAGGTGCGCTAAGCCGACTCTGTGCCTTCTTAATCCCTGCACAATTGTTGCCTTTATTCATGGGTTTTATTCATCTCTGTGTCAATGCTTCCACTTTATGGTAAAAGACCCCATTTTATGGTATTTTTACCATCTTTAGGGTAACGGTTTGAGTAAGATTAAAACATGCGAAATCTAGGGTAATCAAGCATTTCTTGGAGTATTTCATTCATATTTTAGGGAAATTGTAAAATTTCCATTTACTAACATGTTAGTGACTCTGAGAGTAAATCTCACGTGGAATAAATTGTCAGGACAATCTGTAATTTGCTCAGGATATGTTTCCATATGTAAAATCAAACTAGTTTCCCATTAAATAAGCTCAAATATGCGTTTTCTCTTCTGATTTTTGTTTTCCTTTGATAGTTCAGCATAGCGCACCAGACCCGCTCAGCCTATTTATATTGTTTATTAGTGCTGCTTGCCGATCTGGCAGATATTTGATCTTTTCTGGTGTGCAGTACTCTGTCAGCAGTACAGTTTCATTATTCATATTTTATGATAACCTCTTGATAGAATCTGTCTATCTATGGACGACTCAATTCAGTAAAGGGTGGCCACAGACAATTCGCCTCCATGTCGCCTTGTCCCTTGCCATTTCATTGCCCTGCTCTCAGCTCACACACCTTTCTCTCATATACAGTACCTCTCCACTCCATCCCTCCACCTCATCCTTGGCCTCCCCCTCCCTCTCCTCCCCTCCACCTCACTCACATACACTCTCCTCGTCAGTCTCTCGTTCTCCATCCTCTCAACATGGCCAAACCACCTCAGTGTATTTCTCCTAATGCTTCCTATCACATCCACATCCACACTACAACGCTCCTTCACTTCCTCATTTGTCAGTCTCTCTCCATGTGACTCCACATGCTCCTCTTAAATAACTCATTTCCACTGCTCTCACTCTTGACTTCTGTCCCTCCAACAAGGTCCAAGCTTCACTTCCATATGTTAGAGTTGGTATAACCATACCGTCGTGTAGTAGCTTTTCCACTTCCATGCTCACTTCCCTGTTTCTTATCACTGCTTTCAAGGAAACATCAACCTTTCTTCCTTGTTGTATCCTTTCAAGCACTTCACCCTCTAAACGTCCATCCTTATTTATTATACTGCCCAAATACTTAAACGCACTCACATTTTCTATTTCCTCCCCATCTAATATCACTGTACATTCGCTGATTTCACTTCTCTTGAAGACTATAACTTTACTCTTCCCTACATTCACCTTTAGAATCCGTTTCTTACACATTCTCCCAAACTCATCCACCAAGCCTTGCAGCTTCCCTTCGTCTTCACTTAACGAACACGGTATCATCTGCAAACAACAGTACAGGGATTTTCCAAACACTGCCCTCTCTCATAAGGGCCGCTTCAGCATCCACTGCCCTACCTTGTATCTCTTTTATAATCCCATCCATGTACAGATTAAACAACCATGGAGACATGACACATCGCTGTTTCAATCCAACATTCAAATAGAAAAATTCACTCAGTTCACTATCCACACGCACTGCAGCCTTAACACATTCATACATAATCTTCACGGCCTTCAACAACTTCCCATCTACTCAATATATGCTTAATACTTTCCACAAGCCTTGTCTATCCACCGTGTCATATGCTTTCTCCAAATCCATGAAGGCCGCATACAACTTCTTTCCATTCTCTAGAAACTTTGGCATTTAAGATCTAAGAATGATTATCTGATCCACACAACCTCTACCATTCCTAAAAACCTCCCTGTTCTTCTTCAACTATTTCCTCTGCTATTTCCCTAACTCTTTCCACAACAAGGTCTGGTGACATCTTTGCATCTTGTGTTATCCCATTTGAGCTTGCAACCCTTAAGTAAAGGAATGCTAGACGTGCAACCAGAAGCAGAACATACACACAGACATACAGTTTTTAGAAGCTTTCACCACAGTGTTGTACATATGACACTAGGTCTCCTGTAACTGAGTGCAGGGATTAGAAAATCAGAAAAGGGACTGGCCATAGAACTGACAGGTCCTGGAGAGAGCAAATAAGAGAGGGGTTTCTACGAGACTTAGTGGCTTACGTTCCTGTGTAATATATATACACTGCTCAACTTAGACTTTCCTTGAAGATAATAAATCAAGATCAACTCCCTGTATTCATCTTTAACTCATCCTGCCTTCGACTGGCACAATAACTTTAACCAAAACTCAAGACTTATATACTACAAGACAATATATATCACAAATATATTTTTGGTGGCAGTAACTATCGGCTCTACGCCTGCGAACCGTATATCTACAATCGAACATACAGTAGCAACGACGAGTTACGAGTGAGAATCAACAAGCTTTACAATTAACTACAAATAACAAGTCTACAGGATAACTCTATAATCTTCTTCAACCAACTTCATATATCAGAAAGAAGAATAAAAACAAAACAAGCACTCGAAAAGCAAGAACAAAGCAGCAAGCACTAGAACCCCAACGCCTTCTCCTACCGCCCCCCCCCCCCACCTCCACCCCTGACGCAAGTCCTGACATCCTACCATATACTTTTCCTATTACACTAAGAAGGCAAATGCCCCTATGATTACCACACACTTCTTTTTCCCCTTTTCCTTTGTACAGGAGAATAATTATACCAGACTTCCAATCCTTCGGGACCCTGCCCTCCTCCCATGCCAGTCTGCACATTTCCACATCCATGCTACTACTATCTCTCCCACCATGCTTCAGCATTTCATCATACACTTCATCAATTCCTGGGACTCTCCCCATTTTAATTTTCTTCATTGCTTCCACAACTTCCATCCTACTGATTTCTTCCTCTCTTCTCACCTCCCTCCTTCTCCCAGCCATTCCCCAGCCACTTATACTTGCATTACTTTCATTCTCTATGTTCAACAATTCATTAAACTGTTCTCTCCATCTGCTCACTTTCTATCCCTTCTCCACTAGTAATCTACCATTTTTATCTTTCACTTCTCAACTAACTCCTTTGGCACCCTGTCTAACTCTCTTTACCTCTTTCCAGAAAATCTTCTTACATTCCCTCCACTTTTCACTCAAGTTACTTAAAAATTCTTCATCCACTCTCTTCTTATTCTCTCTTACTAATCTTTTCACCTCTCCCTTGCTCTCTACATATAACTCACTCTTCCGTCTCTTAGCTTCTTCCATGCCTCTGTTTCTCATCCACTCACTATGTGCTATCTTCTTTTGTGCCGCAGCCTCTCTCGTCTCTTCACTCCATCATGCTGTTCTCTGCACCCCTTTCCGACTTCTCTTCACACCACGCACCAACTCACATGCTGCACAATATGTTGATATTAATAACTATTATTATTGTTTTTTCTTTAATCTGCATCCGACATTACGAGTAAGGTACTAATTATTTAAAAAGTATGTCCAATTGGTAAATAAACCAGGGGGCAAATGCACAAAATCTTCCTTAAGTTATGGCGTCCTAAATGTTTTTATAATGCCTACAAACCAAAAAAAATTAATGTGAAATAATATGATTGATACATCTCTCTGTGGTTGTGTAAGACTGACAAAAATATCCTAATTATAGGGTTACAATTATGTGCATATTAAAAAAGAAATGCTCATATTTCCAGTCTATGTTGTCTTAGATAAGGCACTCAATTTCTTTGCTTTGCCCCTTGGATATATATATATATATATATATATATATATATATATATATATATATATATATATATATATATATATATATATATATATATATATATATATATATTGTTACATAGCCTATGATTTCATCATCCTTTGTGTAATTCTAACGTACAGTGTGCTGCCTGTTTGATCACGAGCGTGTTCTGCCTTAGTCCTCCCCTTCTACCGTTATGGTAGAGTAAGTCGTCCTTTCTGTTGTTCAGTGCGGGATTGTCAACTCTTTGTCCCCATGGCTTCATTTGCGCGTCCTTCTTACAAGTTGTATCAAGCTCTGCTGGCCCCTATATAATGAGCTCAGTCTCTACATTAATTGCCACTTAGATCTGCTCCTCATTTTGTTCACATCTCTGTCCTCCCCTGTACAGTTATTGTTGTGAGTGCTCAGGAAGTCTCCAACCATCTAGCAGCTGTGTAATTTGAGTATAACTGTTGTTGCATTTTTTCTTGTGCTGTGTAGCATAGGGTTAATTCTTAGGCCTAGTGAGTTTTTTTTGTGATTTATGTAAATGTTCTTTTTGTCAGTCATTTTTGATAATATTTTGTATCTGTAATAATTTATCTTGCATTAACTGAGCATTACCCAGTGTATTTTCATTTTATTAGGGCTGACTTAGATAAATTTACTCTTCCTAATTTCGTGTTAATAGAGGCTATTGCAGTTAACCCTATATTTAACCTGATTTTTGCCATTACATTATCCTTATGAGTCCTGAATGTTTTGTTGTTAGTTTGAGCATTAAACTTTAACTTGTAATTTTACCTAACTCTTTTGTTTTGAACCTGGAGCTTTAAGGGACAGTAGTGATTTTTAGTATTCTCACTTAAAGTGTACATTATCTTTCGCTGTTCCGTAACATAAATTTGGCGACCTCTTATCAGGATATTCAGGATATTATCATAAGGATATTGTTTGATATTTTGTGACTTTGATTTATTCATGATGTCTACTATTTCTACACTTGATGAAGCCAAAGATTTTTTGTCAAATGTGCAAACAGTGTTGGATGTAGAAAACAGAACAAAGAATGAACTTAAGCTTGTTGCTCAACAATTGGGAATTGCTGTTCGCTCTCATCATTCTAAAGATCAAATTGTTGACATGATTAATGAAAGCTTGTTTAATGTAACTCCTCCAAATGAGCAAACGCAGATTGAATTAGGTAAGTTACAGCTAGCCCTGCAGGAGTCTCGTGCTAAGGAGGCGGAGGCTCGTATTCAGGAGGCACAGATGCACGCACAAGTTGAACTTGCCAGGATTCAGGCAGACCATGAGTATCGCATGAAACAAGGTGGAACTGGATCATCTAGCTCTGATGATTTTGATGTGGCTAAAAATGTTAAACTTGTCCCTCCTTTTAATGAATCTGATTTAACAAAGTATTTTCAGTTGTTTGAGAGGGTAGCTACAGGTTTTAATTGGCCCAAGGAGTATTGGCCAGTCCTCCTTCAAACTGTTCTCACCGGTAAAGCTCAAGTAACTTATGCATCTTTGCCTCAGGATGAATGTGATAATTATGATGTAGTTAAGAGCTTGATTCTTAAGGCCTAGGAGCTTGTTCCTGAAGCCTATAGAGTAAAATTTAGGACAACTTACAAGCAAGATAAGCAATCCCATGTTGAGTATGCAAAAATCAAAGAAGATCTGTTAGAGCAGTGGTTAAATTCGAAGAATGTGGATTCTGATTTTGGTAAATTTAAGCAGATGATTTTGCTGGAGGACTTCAAGAGGTGTATTAGTAAAGATGTAAGCCTATATCTTGATGAGAAAAGAATAGATAATTTGTCTGATGCTGTAGTTTTAGCTGATGAATATGTTCTCACTCACAAGAGATATTCTAGAGAAAAAGGGAAAGCTGAGAGTAAGTACGTTGCCTCTACTCAGAGTACAGGTAACAGGAAAGAGAATAAAGATGATGTTTCTCAGGAAGTAAATACCAGCTTCACCTCTAGATTTCAGAAAAGTAAATGTACTTATTGTAGTAAGCTTGGTCATACTACGTAGAAATGTTTCAGGAGACAGCGTGATGTGAACAAAAAGGAGTCTTTAAATATTCAGTCAATTGGTCTAGTGTCCACCCTCGAGAGTTCCCATAATTCTTTAACTGAGTTAACTGAACCTGCTTTGAGGGGTAACTTAAATTCTCATGATGGAGCTCCTCTTTTGAGCAGTAACGTGGGTGACACTCTCAAGAGTTCATGTGCTAATTTCCTGTCTGATGGTTTTGTCAGTCCTCTGGACAGTAATGACAGGAAATCAGTTCAAATATATCGTGACACGGGTGCTTGCCAATCCCTTATGCTGACCAGTGTTCTAGGCTCTAATGTTAATTCCTCTGATGAAACTGTAATTTTACAAGGTGTATGGAATAATTACTTCTCTGTCCCTCTGTGCAGAGTGAATTTAGAGTCTGGTTTTGTTAATGGTTCCGTTATGGTTGGGTTGGTTGAGACACTCCCAATGTCAGGTGTAACTTTCTTACTTGGAAATGATATTGGTGGAAGTCAAGCGTGTCTAGCTCCTCAGTTGTCTAGTGAGCCAGTGGCTGCGACCCGGGATTGTGATGTCCCTGATGTGTTCCCTGCATGTGCTGTCACTAGGGCTAAGTCTAAAGTTACTGGTGATTTAGAGGATAATGTTGATGATGATGTTATCCTAGCTGACACTTCTTGCTAATTTGGTCCACTCACCAGATGAGGCAGTACCCCGTAGTGTTGATAATTTGTCTCGTCAAGAGTTGGTTGAGTTGCAGGTTGCTGACCCTGAGTTGAAAGGTCTAGCTAACTCTGCTTGCAGTGAGGAAGAGTCAGCCGGTGCTTCCACTTGTTATTATATAAAGTCAGGAGTGCTTATGAGGAAGTGGAGACCCCCAACAGCATCAGCCGACTGTGAATGGGAGGTTGTACATCAAGTTGTCATCCCTCGTGTTTGTAGGCAGGATATCATTAGAGTGGCTCATGATTCCAGTTTGGCAGGACACCTTGGAGTGAGGAAGACTGTGGCACGCATTTTGAAACACTTCTACTGGCCAGGTATCTTCAGGGATGTTTCCTGGTAGGCCCTATTGTAAGTCTTGTCACACCTGTCAAGTTCTGGGGAAGTGTAATCAGACCAAAAAGGTTGCACCTCTAGTTCCCATTCCTCCTTTTGAGGCGCCTTTCACCCGTGTGTTGGTGGATATTGTGGGCCCTCTTCCTAAGACTTCTTCAGGATTTTCTTATGTGTTGACCCTGACTGATATGGCTACTCGTTATCCTGAAGCCATTCCACTTAGAAATATCTCAGCAAAGAACGTGGTTAAGGAAATGCTAGGGTTCTTCACAAAGTTTGGTCTGCCCAAGGAGGTACAGTCAGACCGGGGAAGTAATTTCATGTCAAATGTTTTCAAGCAGTCTCTGTAAGAGTTGGGCATCACCCAGATCACGTCTTCAGCTTACCATCCCCAGACTCAAGGAGCATTGGAGAGATATCATCAAACACTCAAATCGATGCTCAAGAAATACTGTTTGGAACATCAGAAAGACTGGGATAAAGGTCTTCCATTCGTTGTGTTTGCTGCAAGAGAATCTCCAAATGAATCACTGGGCTTCTCACCTTTTGAACTACTGTTTGGCCATGAAGTAAGAGGACCCCTTAAGTTACTCAAGGAATGCTGGCTGTCGGAGAAAGATGACGTCAACCTGCTGGAGTATGTGATGAAGTTCAAAGAACGGCTGTCCACTGCTTTACAGCTGGCGCGAGAGAATTTAGGAGCTGGTCAGGAGAAGATGAAGACTTGGTATGATAAGAAGTCCAGGTTACGCCACTTTCAGCCAGGAGATCAGGTTTTGATTCTGCTACCAGTTCATGGGCAACCTCTTCAAGCCAAGTTTAGTGGTCCTTATTTCGTGGAGAAGAAACTCAGTGATGTCAACTATGTCATCGCCACACCAGATCGTAGAAAGAGCAAGCAACTATGTCACATCAACATGCTAAAGTTATATCACAAGCGGGACGAAAATAATCCAGTCTGCACTGTAGCTGTTCCACCCGAGTCTGCAAGTGAAGCTCTCCCATGCAGTATGAGCCTGAGTGATAGTTTGGGGAAGAATCCTGATATCATGAATGATCTCAAGACTAAGCTTTCTCATCTACCTCCCGAGGAAAGGCAGGAGTTTTCGGCATTACTGCAGGAGTACCCGCAAGTGTTCCGTGCCACTCCAGGAAGAACCACTGTGTTGATGCATGATGTCGATGTTGGAGACGCAAAGCCAATTAAATTGCCTCCTTACCGTGTGAACCCGGTGAAAGTTCCTCTCATCCAGAAGGAGCTTGGCTGCCTGTTGGACCACAAGATGATTGAGCCCTGTCAGAGCGAGTGGAGTTCTCCTGTCACTCTAGTCCCTAAGCCAGGTGGGTCACAGCGGCTTTGCATCGACTACAGACGTGTTAATCAGATAACCAAAACAGACACTTACCCTCTCCCTCGCGTGGAAGATTGCATAGACAAGATTGGAAAGGCTAGGTACATAAGTAAGTTTGATTTGTTAAAAGGATACTGGCAAGTACCTATGACTGAACGTGCTAGGGAGATCTCATGTTTTGTAACACTAGGAAAGAGCTACAAAGATTTTTGGGAATGGTAGGTTATTACAGGAGATTTGTTCTTAACTTTTCTATTCTTGTATCACCTCTTACAGACCTACTGAAAAAGGGAGTTAAATTTGTCTGGACCGATAACTGTGAATCCTCTTTCAACAAACTTAAAGCTATTCTATTAAGTCAGCCAGTCCTCGCTACTCCAAATTTTGCTAAGCCTTTTAAGATGGCTGTTGATGCAAGTGATACAGGAGCTGGGGCTGTTTTGCTGCAAGAGGATGATCAGGGTATTGAACACCTTGTATCTTATTACAGTAAGAAGTTCACTCCACCTCAAAAGAACTACTCCACTATTGAGAAGGAGCTTTTGGCCTTGATTTTGGGTTTACAGCATTTTTCATTTTATTTGTGTTCTGGTTTTGACCCCATAGTCATTTATACCGATCATAACCCACTGAAATTCCTTAGTAAGTTTAAAGATAAAAATCAGAGATTGACAAGATGGAGTCTACTTCTTCAGGAGTATTCATTAGACATACAACATGTCAAGGGGAAAGAAAATGTTATTGCAGATTGCTTATCTAGACTTTAGACAGATTGTTTTAGAGTAATAAGAAATTTCCTTTGTAAATTTCTTTTTCTTTGTGGGGAGGTGTTACATAGCCTATGATTTCATCATCCTTTGTGTAATTCTAACGTACAGTGTGCTGCCTGTTTGATCACGAGCGTGTTCTGCCTTAGTCCCCCCTTTCTACCGTTATAGTAGAGTAAGTCGTCCTTTCTGTTGTTCAGTGCGGGATTGTCAACTCTTTGTCCCCATGGCTTCATTTGCGCGTCCTTCTTACAAGTTGTATCAAGCTCTGCTGGCCCCTATATAATGAGCTCAGTCTCTACATTAATTGCCACTTAGATCTGCTCCTCATTTTGTTCACATCTCTGTCCTCCCCTGTACAGTTATTGTTGTGAGTGCTCAGGAAGTCTCCAACCATCTACCAGCTGTGTAATTTGAGTATAACTGCTGTTGCATTTTTTCTTGTGCTGTGTAGCATAGGGTTAATTCTTAGGCCTAGTGAGTTTTTTTTGTGATTTATGTAAGAGTTCTTTTTGTCAGTCATTTTTGATAATATTTTGTATCTGTAATAATTTATCTTGCATTAACTGAGCATTACCCAGTGTATTTTCATTTTATCAGGGCTGACTTAGATAAATTTACTCTTGCTAATTTCGTGTTAATAGTGGCTATTGCAGTTAACCATATATTTAACCTGTTTTTTGCCATTACATTATCCTTATGAGTCCTGAATGTTTTGTTGTTAGTTTGAGCATTAAACTTTAACTTGTAATTTTACCTAACTCTTTTGTTTTGAACCTGGAACTTTACGGGACAGTAGTGATTTTTAGTATTCTCACTTAAAGTGTACATTATCTTTCGCTGTTCCGTAAACAATATAATATATATATATATATATATATATATATATATATATATATATATATATATATATATATATATATATAGTGGTAGGTGGGGGCCCCCCCCATCCACTCACTCGATGTAGTGTTGCTCTCGGGTATCTGCCCTTTCCTCTCTTCCATCCTTCTTTCCTTCTGTCCTCTTCTGTCTTTCTTTCCTTCATTCTTTCCTTGTCGTTCTGCCTACGGGTGACCTTACACTCCCTCTTCTGTCTTTCTTTCCTTCATTCTTTCCTTTTCCTTCTGCCTGTGGGTGACTCTACACTGAGTGAAAAGCCAAATGGTTTCCTGTACACCAGGAAACCATTTATTTGCTGAGTGGTAACCATATAACCAAATTTTGGCACCTGGTGGCTTAGTGGGTAATCATTGTACTCCAATCGGATTGAGTCGATGAAGGTTTATATCCATGGGATGGTTGGGGTTGATTGTTCATGTAATACCACTCAGGGATAAGTGAGGCTGGTCACTCATCTTAAATGTAGAGACCAATGCCTAACCACGGGCTATTACGCTCCTCGTGGGGCAGTGTAGGATTGGATAATGGATATATATATATATATATATATATATATATATATATATATATATATATATATATATATATATATATATATGTGTGTGTGTGTGTGTGTGTGTGTGTGTTGTTTTGAGCCGTATTTGATGCATTCTGGCAGTAGTCTTTTATCGACAGATTACTTTTTAAAAACTCTAAATCATTAAAAATAACACAGTGATGAAAAAATCCACTACTAATGTCAATTTGATGAATCTAGGGTACTTTGCCGAATTTTTGGGCATCTTAGGAAGAAGGTTTGGGGTAAAAAATATTTACTCGTGGAAGCCCTGCTTTGTGTAGAGTACGCTCTTATGTGTGGGGAGGATCCCCGCATACAGATCTTCTCGATAACGTGGATTCAAAGGCTTTTCGTAATATTAACACTCCTCCTCTTATGCATCACCGCGCTGTTGCATCTTTTCCTCTATTCTATTGCTACTTTAATGGTCACTGATCCTCTGAACTGTTTGCTTGTATCCCTCCACTACTGCGCCGGGTGCCTAGCTCCCGTTTAGCAACAAACTCTCATCCCTTCTCTGTCCAGCTCTCTAATGCAAGAGTTAACCTTTTTTTTTTTTTTTCTTTGTTCTTTTTTTCTGGCCTATCAACCATTGGGGCCGAAGCCACTGGTCAATAAGGCTGTATATATATATATATATATATATATATATATATATATATATATATATATATATATATATATATACACACACACACACACACACACTTCCATGCATACATACAGACACACTTTCATGCACACGTACATATATAAATATAATAAAATTTTATTTTATTTGTTTGTATTTTTATTTTTTATTTTTTCTTGGTTTTATATTTTTTATACCTTATATTATAAAGAAAAAACTAATCTAAAGACCCTAAAACTAATCACCTAACAGACAAATCGCTAACCTATACTAAATCCTACAGAGACAAATAGCTAGACCTACACTAATGGAAAAAATACCTCGACTAACAGAACACCATCGACTGCAGATATGTACTGTAATGCCTTTCTACATTACATACCTGCAATCATCACCTGGTGACTGTCAGTCGAGGCACAACCTAATATAGGGGACATCAGTACATGAAAGGGAACCAGACGAGTCAGGAACATTTGCATATACATCAGCTGTCGGCCCTAATTAGAATAACTTAAGCAAGATGTACAAAAAGTGAAGGACTTCGCCCAACAGACCACCATCGACTGCAAGTGCCCAATACCATTCTGTATTGCACACTTGCACTCATCAGCTGGTGACTGTCAGTCGAGGAACGGGGTTTAATGTAGGGGACATCAATATTAGAAAAAGATCAGTGGGAAGGAGGAACTATTTCAAATATGTCAACTGTCAACCCTAATTAATAGTACAATATATACATAATGACAGTCGATAAAAACCATAACCATACAGTAAAAAAGTCACATCACTCTGATCAGTCTGGTCTCTTTCAAGAAAGCCATCAATTTATCAGTCATAACAATGTCCCCATCACCCAGGATGGTGGAAAGGGTGAAGGGGACGCCTGCTGCGCAGCAGTAATTTATAAGTGAAGCGCGTTCACGAACAAATCGCCGACAGCGCAGGATGATATGACTGATAGATAACACCGCATCACAGATGTCACAGTGTGGTGGGAATCTTTTTTTAATATAAGGTTTCATGTGCGTAAGCATGGTGGCATTAAGCTGTAATCGTGCCAACACTTTTTCTTCCAGGCGACTGGGACGGTTGGCAGTGGTCCAGTCGCCCAGGAATGGCTTACACGTTCGAATATTTAGTCTGGTCCACTGACCTTGCCGCAGAAGATTTGTTGAGTTCTTTCCAAGAGAGAGACTCGACCGTAGATCACGAGGAACGTCCCAAGTCTCCTCGAGCTCTACAGCCAACTTTGCAAGTAAGTCAACCTGTTCATTGCCGTAGACGCGACAATGACCAGGCATCCAGATCAGCGTGAATGACTTGTTGCATGAATGCAACTTATTAACGATTCGGCCCTGGATCTCAAGAGAGTCCATAGTACAAGATGCAATTGCCTATGGGCTGATTTTGAATCTGAAAATATGACAAATGAGTCATGCCTAGAATTGAGAGTGTAGTCTATGGCTTTGTCAATAGCAAAAAGTTCGGAGGTAAACACAGATGTATGAGTCGGCAACCGATACCTGAGGGCACATTCAGTCGACCATACAATAGCACCCACACATTCACTCGACTTGGAACCGTCAGTGTATAATTGGTGGGAACCCAAGTGACGAATGATGATGTTACAAAACAAGTGGTGGACCTCCGCCTCCAGCGCCTGGGCCTTTGGTGCTGGGAGCCATGATACATCAACAGGAAAGCCGGGTGGCTCCCAAGGCCCTATATTTTTAAACACCAACTTGTCACAGTCACTGAGGTCCACACCAAGCTCCTGAGTTAGTAAGTGGAGGCAAACGGCAAGTGGCCGACGCACCCCCCGCAGAAGGTGGTGGTATTGACGCAGGGGGATACAGGCCACATTGCTGATATTATTTTTCCTCTATGTTCTGAGGCCATAGGACCAAGCCAGGTGGTCATGGAGAATACGGAGGGGAGGCACATTCGCCTCCACTTCTATACAAGCAACTCGGGTACACCGGACAGCTCCAAGACACATTAGCAAACATTTATTCTGCAACACATCCAATCCTTTCAGCATGGCATCAGATGCCGAGCCATACACTTGTGCGCCATAGTCTAGCCTCGATCAAATAAGGGACTTATACACCATTAATAAAGACTTTCTGTCTGCACTCCATGTAGTACCTGCTAGGTACTTGAGGACGTTTACTGATTTATCACAACGAGCAAGCAAATTATTAACATGAACTTTGAAGTTCAAAAAATGATCAAAATGTATTCCCAAAAACTTTACAGAATTTTGACATGGTATTGCCTGATTATCCAACGTTAAGCACAAATTAGGTACGTTACGATTAGTGAAGACTATGGTGGCACACTTAGGGACGGAAAACTTAAATCCCCACTGCAAGGTCCATTGCTGGACGGAGTCAAGGGCTGCTTAAATCCACCCAGCCGAAAATTGTGCATTATGGGAAGAGTGCCATATTGCACAATCGTCAGCGTAGAGCGAGTATTTACGATTCCTCTGGATGGGAGCTGATGACAGAATATCGTTGATCATAGTGCTAAATAAAGTAGGACTAAGCACACTTCCCTGCGGCACCCCGTTTTCCTGGATAAATATATCCTATGTTACGTTACAGGGCAATTTGACAGCGAAAGTCCTGTCCCTTAAGAATTTGAAATAAAAATAGGCAAATTTCCTCTTAAACCATGAGCATAGGGCTTCATTAGTTTACCGTGTCACCATGTCATGTCATAGGCTTTATGGATGTCCAAGAACACCCCTATCATGAATTCTTTATTGGCAAATGCCTCTGAAATACAATGCTCCAAATTCATTAAATGATCTAGTGAACTTCTGTATTTACAGAAGCCACATTGTTGATCATTTAACAAATTCTTCGACTCTAAAACAAAAAGAAGCCAACTGTTTACCATTCGTTCCATGACCTTACATAGAAAAGAAGTCAACACAATAGGACGAAATGAAGTGGGATTCATGAGTCGACCAGCCTCTTTGGGTATTGGTATGACGTGCGCAAAGTGCCATGAGTTTGAGAATGTTCGAGACGCCCAGATCTCATTGTACAATGCTAACATCTTAATCAGGTTGTCCTGATTAAGATGCTAGATCATACTGTACATGATGGTGTCTGATCCAAGGCTGGTGTCTTTATGGGATTTAGGGACAAGGAGAAGTTCATCTGGCGTAAATTCTTAATTATACGGGCAGTCTACGTCTTCTGTGGCAAAGTCTATTAACTGTAGCTCAGCAATGCGCTTATGATGTTGAAAACGCGGATCATAATTGGCTGCGCTATTTACATGGGAAAAACTCCTGGCGAGGATGTTAGCAACGTACACAGGCTCGTCATAGATGGTGTTATTCACCTGCAGGGTGGTCACAGGGAAGTATGGGCCTTTATTTTTTAATATTCTTATTGTGGATCAGACTTTACTTAATGGTGTTGTAAGTGTCACCGTGGACACAAAGGACCGCCAGGAGTCACGTTTGGCTCTTCTTATTATTCTCCTTGCCTCAGGCCGTGCCTGTTTGTATGCAATAAAATGTTCCTCAGTGGGCTGACTATCAAAAATCCTGTATCTTCTATTGCGTTTTCTTAACCTGCCCCATCCCAACCACTTTTCCACCACTGACTCCCCCCAATCCCGACCATTTTTGGAAAAAAAAATTTCTTGGCTCAAACCTCCACTTTTGGTGAGAAACATCGAAAATTCATAGAGAAATCGCTCACCTGAGGTTTAAAATACTCGATCCAGGTAGGAGTACCTCCTTACCTTACAGGGTTTTCTATCAGGCTGGCTGCAAAGAAAACGAGTTCTATGTAAGGATAACTATTCCACACCACTCATAAACGGTATTTACTTATTTATTTGGTATGAATTTATATGTAGTACGAGAGTATATTGGTTTTCAAACGGTAATATAGGCATTATAAGCATTGTTTCACTCACTAACTCATCACCATTCCTGACCTTTTTTTGCCACATTACCTGATCATCATTTCTGACTGTTTCTTCCTCTAATGTTTGTCCTCCACATTGTCATCGATTGGGGAATCACTCTGGCCCTGAATTTTGTACCGTGGCATGACCTGGCTTTACTGGCCAGGTCACTGATAATAGGTGAATTGCTGAGAAAAGGGCATGCAGGAGGGGGAAGAAGGTCATGCTGGGTAAGACATTGTCCCTGCCTGGCATCTTGTAGAGGAAAGTGTCCTGTGTATACTTGCCAAAAATCACTCGGAAAAATTGAAAATTGTGCAAATTAGGGACCTTGCAATTGATTCTTGTTTATGTACGTCGACAGGATTGGCAGTGACAAAACATGTGGACATTAATTCACGTCGATGGGACGCCGCGGGTTAATGCTTGTCGGCAATCTGGCGTCCACCAATGTGCTCTATGCTTCGCATGAACTGTAGAAGTCTTGGGAATAGCAGCCTCAGCTGTGTGTAGTATGGAAGTAGTTACATTTTCGACCTGAGCATCCATGGGCTCCCCAGATATACCTAAATTGGCGATCCTTGAGAAGGATCCCCAGTCTGCTTTTTTATAGCTAAATTTTGGAGGTGGAGGGTCCAAAATGATGTCACGTGTATAAGAAAGACAGATGGGTAAATGGTCACTTCCCAAGGAGTCATCATAAGGGTCCCATGAGAAATCTTGATGTATACAAGGGGAGGCCAGAGATAAGTCAATTGCCGAAAAGTTACCAGTACGATCATCTATACGAGTCGCTCTACCATCGTTCAGAAGACAGAGGTTGGACTGTAGTATTAGGTCAGCTACTTGCTCCCCATGACCATCAATACTCAAGCTATCCCATTGATAGTGATGGGCGTCAAAATTGCCCAGCACTAACTTATTTCCAAGAAGATGTTCAAATACTGAATTTAAAGCATCACTATCAATGAGGCCATGTGGATGATAGTACAGAGAGCAAATAGACAGATATGTGTTATTGAATTTTACTCTGCACGCGACAGCTTCCAGAGTAGAATTTAGAATCATTTCCGTTTGTGGGTGTGATTTGTGTGTGTAAATGGTAACTCCGTGACCTTCATATCTTCTATACAAGTGGTAGTGTTGGAACTGTGGAGGATCAGGATGATCCTCCAAGTGCGTCTCCTGTAAACAAACGACGTCTGGCCTTTGTAGTGAAAGCAAGATAGCTATATTGTGTAATTTATTCCTAAGACCCCTACAATTGCACTGTAACACAGTGAATGTGGCAGTTTAAGATTTTCGTTGGGGGCCTGTGTGCTTGGTCTTTTTTTGCCGCCTGCCAGCAGGCGAGTGACTACCGGGAGATCAGTCCCGGTGCTTGCTCATGGAAACCTCCAGTGAGGGTGGTCAGATTAATCTTATCTGACTTGTCGGACTTCGATTTTGGCCGCACCGACTGCGAGGGAGCAAGGGCAGCCTAAGAGTAAGAAGTAGCGACAGGGATGTCTGTAAAAGAGTTGGAATGTACAGGGGGTCTAGATTGAGAGGTAGGGCGAGTGGCATGAGGAGCGAAGGTAAGGTCAGTCTGTGTCTCCACGGTGCACATCACGGGACGGGACACAACCGCCGATGCATAGGAGACATTAGGCTTGGGAGTTGCATGCAACTCCTTCACCTTCTTCCTAGCATCGTAAAAGAATATGTCCTCAGTCGCTTTCACTGTGCAGACCTCTTTCTTCTCCTTCCACTTGGGACAAACCCTAGAGGAAGTGGAGTGAGCATCCTTACAGTGGAAGCAACATTCAGTCTCGGATGTACAGTGTTCAGCAGAATGTCCTACAGTTGCGCACCTGCCACACACGAAGTTCGAAGCCCGACAAGCCTTTTCATGATGCCCATGAATCAGGCATTTTAGGCAACGAAAGTGGTTCGGGATGTATGGTGTTACATGAAGAATTTCGTTTCCAATTCTGGTGTTGGAAGGTAAAGAAACCTTGCTGAACGTTAGGACGACAGTGGCGGTCTTTGTCCTCCTGCCTTCCGAGAATCTAATGATGAACCTAGCTTCTATAACAACCTACTGAGCAAGTTCCTGTACGATTTCTTCCTCCTCCATGACCACAAGATCCCTGCAGGTGATGATACCCTTGCAGGAATTCATTGAGTGAGGGCTTGTGGTCTCAACATCATAACAATGGAACTTGCTCAGTTTATGCAAATCCTTGCCCTGGGTTGAATTCATGGTTTTTACGAGAACAGGGCAGTACTCCCGAGGTTGATGACAAGTTGGTGATATGGAGAGCTGGAGCTCCCGTTTCACCAGCGCTCAGGACTTGATCCTGACCATCTCCCTTTGCTGAACATTTTCAGTGCAGCCATTTACACAGACAGTAGGCCAGCATGCTCTCATAATACCTCTACCTTCAACTGTCTACACCACACTACAAGCACATAACATATCACACCTTCTATTCACGTCTTTAGTAATGGCAGCTGCAATCTTACTATCAAATGAGGTGGTACCTCGGATTGCCACCACCGGCAGGGTAGGGCTGGCAGCACAGGGTCCTCCCGGTCCCCATCAAGTGACTGTGCCAGCAGCGACTGTTGCTATTTCCTGGAATGCTCATCGGCGAAGAAGTGACAGTACAGCCTAATTCTTTACCAACATCCGCAGCCTTACCACAAATTTAAACTCAGTTCAATTTTTCCTTCAGTCCATATCCCCTTTGGCCCTTTTCCTCACAGAACCACAAATCTCACCCTCTACCGATATATCTCCATTTTGTTTTCCTGGTTACCATCTCCTTCCAAACTTCCGTAACAAGGGCGGCACCTGTTCTTATATTAAATACCAATATGCAGTTGACACTATTTTAAACTTCACTTCATCCAGTTTTGATTACTCGTTATATAAACTAAATCAAAACATTACCAAATATATTTGTTTAGTTTATCGTTCCCCCAGTGCTTCTTCGGAACCCAGTGTATTTGATTCCATATCCACTCAGTTGAGTAACCTTAACCTTGCCCTTGGCACCGAAAATACCATTTTGGGTGATTTTAACATACATAATGTTGAATGGTTATTGCATTCTGCCCGGACTGACGGCGCTGGTCTAGAGTGCGAGCTGTTTGTGGAATCGTTTAATCTCACCCAGTTGGTAAAGCAACCAACCACAATACTTGATAATCCTGACCATAATGCCCATCTCTTGGATTTATTCTTGACAAATAATCCAGATCAATACAGGATTGAGGTACTATCACCACTTGGATCCTCTGACCACAATCTCATCAAAGCCTTATTAGTTAACCCTCCCACACCTCCCCGTTCTGAACATGTCAGGATGACCCGATGGCACTTTGATAGGGCAGACTGGGATGGATTTAGAAATTATCTTGCTGACATTTCATGGCAATCTTTCTTCTCTAGTGATCCCAATTCTACCCAGTCCCACATTTGTGACTTAATACTAGCTGGTATGGATTTATTCATACCAAGTCAACAGTTCACTAAAAGATCGAACTCTCCAAAATGGTTTGATGGCAACTGTGCCAGAGCAACAGCCCAAAAGTCATTAGCATATAATTCTCACTTAAAATCAAATACATCTGAATCACTCTCCCAATTTAAAATTGCTAGAAATCATGGAAAAGCTGTATTAAATCTATCTAAATCAAACTTTCTTCAAAAGCAAGCATCAAAACTACTTAACAACCCTAATGACAATAGAATATTCTGTTCAACTCTTAATTCTTTCAATAATAACTTTAACAAGTCATCTTCCATTCCTCCACTAAAATCTTCAGATGGCAACATTACAATGACCCGCATGGGAAAGCAGATATCTTTGCCAGTACCTTTGCCAGAAACTTTACCAAAGACGATACCAGCCAGAATGTCCCAGTACTGGAACTTGATTCTCCCGAAATTGCCCCACTTAAAATACAGACAAGATACGTAAAATCCATCCTAGACAATTTACCTATCAACAAAGCTCCAGGCCCAGATGGAATTCCGGCTATTGTTTTGAAAAAGTGTTCCCCTGACCTTGCCTCTGTCCTAGCTAAATTATTCAGACTATGCATACGTACTTCTTTATTCCCAAATTCATGGAAAGAAGTGAATATCCACCCAATTCTGAAGAAAGGAAGTTCGTCTGACCCCTCTGATTACAGACCAATAGCTATCACATCTTCCCTTGGTAAGGTATTTGAAACTTTAATTATTAAGCACATTGTTATACATCTTGAATCCAACAACTTAATTAGTGATAGACAATATGGTTTTCGCCACGAAAGATCCACCATTGACATACTCAATCTCTTAACTCATACCATCCATCAATCAATTGATCTTTTTGGAGAAACTCATGCAGTAGCTCTTGATATCTCTAAAGCTTTCGGCAGAGTATGGCACCGTTCCCTGCTGTCCAAACTCCCTTGCTATGGACTAACGTCTTTTGTTCCTTTGATTTCTTCATATCTCAGTGACAGGAAAAAAAGAGTAAAAGTAGATGATGTATATTCCAATTTCCACTCATTTAACGCCGGCGTGCCGCAGGGATCAGTTCTGGCGCCAACCCTATTTCTGGTTCATATTAATGATCTCTTATCTATCACCCACAATCCCATTCACTCATATACAGATGACTCAACACTACATAGTTCATTCACACTCAGACACCCATTTACAAGGTCTAATATCTCTACCTCTCAACTCAGTACAGCCATCTCCATAAATCAAGATCTATCTACGATCAATGAATGGGGACAAAACAACCTTGTCTCTTTTAATGCTAGTAAAACTAAATATATACAGTTTACTAATAGACAGATATTGCCAGATTCGTACATTACCTTCAGTGCTACTAATATGCCCATCTCCAAAAGTATTGAAATTCTTGGAGTCTCACTTAACAGTGCCCTCAGCTGGACCTCTCATGCAAGATCACTTGCTAAAACCGCCTCAAAGAAACTTGGATTATTGTACAGAGTCCGTAACTTCTTCGCCGATGAGCAGCTAGCTATAATTTATAAGAGTCATGTACGCTCTCAGCTTGAATATTGCTCACCCCTGTGGAATGGTTGTGGAGAGGTTGCATTAAGACAACTAGACAAAATTCAGAACAAAGCTGTTAGAATCATTAACAACCCTGTCATTACATATAAACTACCTCCCCTGCATGTAAGAAGGAATGTTGCCTCCCTTGCATTATTATACAGATTTTTTTTGGCAAATGCTCAGACGAAGTTGCGTCCATGGTGCCACCTCTCCATGCCTTCCCCCGTGCTACACGGGCATCTGGTAGCGCTCATGACTGGAATGTCACTCAGCCATATTGCAGAACTTCTGCCTATCAGAATTCTTACATTCCCCGAACTGCATCTCTCCGGAACTCGCTTCCCCAGCATTGTTTCCCTCCAAATTTCAAACCACAGCTGTTCAAGTCTAACTGTTACAGATATTTTATGAACGGAGGACGCCAGTAATCTGGTTTATGGATTTTTTTTTTTTTTTAACTCATTTGTTTTTCCTTCCTCCATTCTGTTATTTATAAAAAAAAAAAAACTCGTAAGTTTTTTCACATGTTCCACCTCTCCTACACACCCATCAATCACCTTGATGATGAAGGGATTGATGCTGGACAGGAGAGTGAAACCAACCGCATGAATCTGTACAAACATGGCGTTTTTTACATTAATGTCAAGACGGGTACATGTCGTGGGCCTTTCAGTCTCGGGGCAGTCCGTCCGTGCAACAGTCGGGAGTCGGTCAGGACTGCCTTCCTCCCTGAAGGGGGAGGGAGGCACCAGGGGAGTCCGCCATAGTGACCACTTCCCCCTAAAGGGGGAAGTGGGAAGAAAGATAGAAACGACCAAGGGACAAATTACTCGGGGAAAACACACCTAGTCTAAGATTACCCTCTCAAACCACTCTTGGGAGGACGCACCTGTGTGTATCTCACACCCCAGAGCGATCAGTGGGGGGTACACTCCAGAGGTGAGTAAGCAAAGGCGATCTCAGTAAGTAGATATAGACACCTAATATATCTCTAATAGGCCTGGGAGGAAAATGAGATCTAGCTAACCTAACTTTATTATGGCTATGTACAAAACTATTGCCGGTGAGGCAACCCTAGAACGCTAAAGGAGAGAACAACGAATACACGTCTGCACTCTCCATGACCATCCATCAAAGTCCCCAGAGTTAACCATTACTTCAGTCCTTATATATGCAACAAGTGAACTCTGAAACTGTCTCCCTCTGTCGGTATTTCCTACTGCCATGATCTTCAGTGTTTCAAAAGCAGTTTGTTCAGACGTCTTGAAATGAACAGATCTTGAATTTGGCTCTCTGTTATCTTGCATTTATTTTTTCTTGGAGGAAAAAATCCTGCAGACTCCTGGCCTTAGGTTTATTCTTTCTTAAATATATATATATATATATATATATATATATATATATATATATATATATATATATATATATATATAGATAGATAGATAGATAGATAGATATATATAGATAGATAGATAGATAGATATACATAAACGAACAGGAGGAAACTAATGCAGACAAGTGTATTAACCCACCCCATCCCGACGTTTTCTGGGCAGTGGTACGCCCCAGTCCCGACATTTTTGGACCTTTTTTTTTGTTTTGGCTCAAACATCCACTTTTGGTGAGAAACATCGAAAATTCATAGAGAAATCGCTCACCTGAGGTTTAAAATACTCGATCTAGGTACGAGTACCTCCTTACCTGACTGGGTTTTCTAACAGGCCGGCACCAAAGAAAACGAGTTCTATGGGAGGGTAACTATTTTATCCACTCATAAAGAGTATTTATTTATTTACTTGGTACGAATTTATATGTAGTACAAGAGTATATTGGTTTTCAAACAGTAATATAGGCATTATAAGCATTGTTTCACTCACTAACTCATCACCATTCCTGACCTTTTTTGCCACATTACCTGATCATCATTTCTGACTGTTTCTTCCTCTAGTGCTATGTAAACTTTGTCCTCCACATTGTCATCGATTGGGGAATCACTCTGGCCCTGAATGTCTTTATTGGCCAGGTCACTGGTAACAGGTGAATTGCCGAGACAATGGCGTGCAGGGGGTAGGAGAGGTTATGCAGTGTAAGGTATTGTCCCTGCTTGGCATCTTGTAGAGGAATAAAGGAAGGTGTCCCGTGTATATGTGCCAAAAATTACTCGCGAAATCACTCGCGAAAATTGAAAATTGTGCAAATTAGGGACCTTGCAATGTTTCTGCGTTAATTCACGTCTCCGGGATATGAGTGCACATCATGTGAGGACGTGAATTCACGTGTCCGGGATGCGGCAGGTTAAATATGAGTACCCTGGTAAGATACCAAAGTTTGCTTTGCACTCAAGAAAAGAAACAGATGTTTTTAACTGAGCTGAGCTCAGACCCATGCACAGACACCCACACCCACATCCACACACACACACACACACACACTGGTATTCTCATGCAAGGTCTGACACACACACACACACACACACACACACACACACACACACACACACACACACACACTGGTATTCACACGCAGGTCTGATACACACACACACACACACACACACACACACACACACACACAATCCGATAAACGCATGGACACACACGCACATTAATGTTTTCATAAATCAAGGCCACATACACACACAAAAGCAAGTATACTATTATGCATAAATTCACACACACACACACAGAAAACACACACACACACACACACACACACACACACACACACACACACACACAGTCTCTCTCTCTCTCTCTCTCTCTCTCTCCTTTAGTATTCAGTAACAAACAGCCTCGGGTAGAATTATATATTTTGTCGAGCTAACTGTCTATCTATAAAATCCACTGAGATCTGTGAGTAATCCTGAGAGTGAATTAAGCCCTATGGACGTAGCTGTAATAAAACAGTAATGTGAAAGGAAGGTTTCCATGAGATTTGTGCGTATGTCTGGACTGAAAGATGGAGAGATGGATGGATGGATGTCAGGAAGGATGGAGAGACAAATGGAAGGATGGATGGACACATAGATGAGAAGGATGGACGGATACTTGTAACGATAAAAGATGGAGATGGAGCGATGAATCGATGGATGAGCGGAGGTATGGACAGATCGATGAATGAATAGATGATTATCGGACAAACGACGGATGACTGAATGCATCCTTTAACCTCCGAGGTCTCTCTCTTAATCTCGGTTGGTCGTCCGGAGTTAGACATAATAAAACACATTCAACATCCTCGACCTGAAGAGGTAATGGAGACCGTTGCTGTTTGGTGAAAACTCTCCTAGTTCTATGTATCCTGTGCCTGATTCTGGAAACTACCCACTCCATTTATGTGCGGGGATAACAGGTAGAGAATGATGTTGATGGTGATCCCCTTCACAAAGGTATCGATTTTTTATATTCATCTCTGCTATGTACAGACGGTTTTCTTCAGCATAGGAGAGACGTACTGAACTGGATAATTTAGATAAAGCCAGCATTAAACCGTTCAGTAATAGAAAGCTCTCCCAGTGTGAATATAATCGTCTGACAAGAGGAAGAAATATACAGAGCACGTCATTGAATTGAAGGGATTAATGGGGTGAGCTGGATGTAAAAACGGAAAATATGAAAATGTAAAAGTGTATCTTTGAGTTTTGATTGTATTAATTTCAGACACAGATACATACACAGTGAAAGACACACATATATGCGAAGACACATATGGTCAATTAAATACACACACACACACACACACACACACACACACACACACACACACACACACACACACACACACACACACACACGCACAACATTCAAGACACACACACGCACAACATTCAAGACTCCGACATTCTTAACCTTGAATATACCCCGGCCATCTGCAATTGGATCTCATGTTTCTTGTGCTTTGAGGTGTACAGATTATTTCTTGGCATGGAAATGAACTTGCCTAGGAGAACACCCGAGGAATGCGTTTAGTTTTCTGTGCAAAATGAAAGTTGGTACTTATATCCTATCGCTTGAGGACGTCAGATTTAAAGTGTTCTTGCCTTCAACAGACTATTTAATCATGTTATGAAAGCATTTTACTTGTGGTGGGATAAATAAATGCTGTATCGAACCACTCCAGTTTCTAGGGTCCTGAGCAGAATGAAATTGTCTTGAGATAAAAACTGATAAATGTTGTTGTCCTACACTGGGTACGGTTATAATTTTTAAATAACGTTCATGCTTTCACCATATGTTTTTTTTCACCTTAAGGCAAGGTTCTTGTTGAGGAAGGTAAAACACACACACACACACACACACACACACACACACACACACACACACACACACGGTGGGTGGTTGTGGTGATGGTGGTGGGTGGTTGTGGCGATGGCGGTGGATGGTTTTGGCGATGACCGTCGCTGGTTGTGGTTGTGGCGGTGTGTGGTTGTTGTGATGGCGGTGGCTGGTTGTCGTGATGGCGATGGATGGTTGTGGTGATGGCGGTAGGTAGTTATGGTGATGGCGGTGAGTGGTTGTGGTGAGGGCGGTGGATTACTGTGGTGGTATCAGTGGGTGTTTGTGGTGATGGCGGTGGGTGGTTGTGGTGATGGCGGTGGCTGGTTGTCGTGGTAACGGTAGGTGGTTGTGATGATGACGGTGGGTGGTTTTGGTGATGGCGGTGGCTGGCTGTAGTGATACCAGTGGCTGGTTATACTAATGGCGGTTGATGTAGTGACTGTGGAAGTTGGTTGTGCTTATAGTGGTGGTTGTGGTGGTGCTGCTTGGGTGTGGTCGTACCTGATGACTGTGTTGATGGTAGTGATTGTGTTGTGGTAGTTATGACTGATGCAATTGACCAGAGTTATTAGTAGTGGTTGCAGGTCGTTGTTAATGATGGATGCTGTTGTGATGATGGAAGTTGTTTGTGATCGTAGCCATGGAGGTTTGTGTTGGTGGTTTGTGCGTGGACTGAATGGACTCCATCATCCATCTCATCACACGTAACTTCCACCGCTTCACCAAACTTTTTTTTTATCACACACACACACACACACACACACACACACACACACACACACACACACACACACACACACACACACACACACACACAGAGCATTACCAAAATCACGTCCACCTTGAAATAGCCACACTCTAACTGCATCTCACATACATCCAGTGTTTTTTTATGTGTTTGTTTTGTTTGTGGGCATACGAGGCGTGCATACATGCGTGCATACATACGTGTGTGCAGTTATGGTAGTTTAGGAAAGAAAAACTGAAAAATCTGCCCCATAGTTGACTGGGTGTGTACATGAACATCTGAGAGTTCTGGTTAGCTCTCGTATTAAGTGGTGTGTGTGTGTGTGTGTGTGTGTGTGTGTGTGTGTGTGTGTGTGTGTGTGTGTGTGTGTGTGTGTGTGTGTGTGTGTGTGTGTGTGTGGGTTGGTGGATATATAGATAGGTAGTTTGATAGAAAGATAGATTGAGAGAGAGAGAGAGAGAGAGAGAGAGAGAGTGAGAGAGGGAGGGAGGGAGAGAGAGAGAGAAAGAGAGAGAGAGAGTATAAGAAATGGAAAATACTCTGAAAAACATATTTAGTCACGAATTTTCCGTCCACACCATGCCAGCATCGGGCACTTTGTCTTCTATCGTCAGCATGACTAATAGTAAATATATAAAGATGCTATTTGGCTCCCTATCATCTTACTGTTTTTTCTTGGAGGGAACAACATGCTGGCTTCTTCCCTTTGGCTCCTTCTTCCTTGCATAAACAAAGTAAATCCAAAACCCCAACTAGCTAAAAACAGATCCTTCTCCCAGTTAAATCGCTCAATGAAAAATATCAAGAACCACGCAGAATAGACCCTAGTAAGTTATCAATGTCTACCCTGCATCATTTATTTCCTACCCCCACTGCCACATCGCCCACACCAGCACACTGAGCAGTGCCTGCAAGACGCCAGCAACCGCCATGGTAGCCTCTAACGAAGCGCTAATTACGGACTATCCTGTATATATAAAATTGCTCGTTAATTACCTGTACCAAATTGCATAGTGACCGCTAATTACCGCAAGATATGTTTACCTGTAATTGCCAGTTCATTTTATTTAATCAAGGTGGGTTAATTAAGGGTGTGTATCAGGTGTAATGACCCCTGTTGGATCTTGTTAGCTCAGTTAAGAGACGACCCTCATTAACTCCTTCAGGAAGAGGGTGTAATTAGGAGTAATGGCTTAGTATATAACATTCCCCCCCTTTCTCTCTCTCTCTCTCTCTCTCTCTCTCTCTTCATTTCCTCGGCTTGCTTTCTATTCACTGGACATGGAGGGACTCTTACTGAAAGGTCAAAGGTCACACACACACACACACACACACACACACACACACACACACCTTCATACATACATACTTTCATTCTTCCCCATTATACATGCTTACACAAGTCATGTGCATGGTACACACACACACACACACACACACACACACACCTTCATACATACATGCTTTCATTCTTCCCCATTTTACATGCTTACACAAGTCTCGTGCATGGTACACACACACACACACACACACACACACACACACACACACACACACACACACACACACACACACACACACCTTCATACATACATACTTTCATTCTTCCCCATTATACATGCTTACACAAGTCATGTGCATGGTACACACACACACACACACACACACACACACATCGTCATACATACATACTTTCATTCTTCCCCATTATACATGCTTACACAAGTCACGTGCATGGTACACACACACACACATTCCTCTCTCTCTCTCTCTCTCTCTCTCTCTCTCTCTCTCTCTCTCTCTCTTCATTTCCTCGGCTTGCTTTTTATTCGCTGGACATGGAGGGACTCTTACTGAAAGGTCAAAGGTCACACACACACACACACACACACACACACACACACACACACACACCTTCATACATACATACTTTCATTCTTCCCCATTATACATGCTTACACAAGTCATGTGCATGGTATACACACACACACACACACACACACACACACACACACACACACACACACACACACACACCTTCATACATACATACTTTCATTCTTCCCCATTATACATGCTTACACAAGTCATGTGCATGGTACACACACACACACACACACACACACATCGTCATACATACATACTTTCATTCTTCCCCATTATACATGCTTACACAAGTCACGTGCATGGTACACACACACACACACACACATTCCTCTCTCTCTCTCTCTCTCTCTCTCTCTCTCTCTCTCTCTCTCTCTCTCTCTTCATTTCCTCGGCTTGCTTTTTATTCGCTGGACATGGAGGGACTCTTACTGAAAGGTCAAAGGTCACACACACACACACACACACACACACACACACACACACACACACACACACACACCTTCATATATACATACTTTCATTCTTCCCCATTATACATGCTTACACAAGTCATGTGCATGGTATACACACACACACACACACACACACACACACACACACACACACACACACACATCGTCATACATACATACTTTCATTCTTCCCCATTATACATACTTACACAAGTCACGTGCATGGTACACACACACACACACACACACACACACACACAGACACACACACACACACACACACACACACACACACACACACACACACACACACACACACACA
>NC_137027.1:30723723-30749057 GCF_032717465.1 Coenobita brevimanus
CTAGTAGACAATGACACTTTTTTACTATATATAATGTGTTTATATACTTTATGATGCCTACATATACATTATTATTTTTTTTATAATGATGTGTTCTTTCCATCATCTTCAGTTTTATCTCAACTATCATAAATAAACACATTACGTTAAGGCAGTCATAAAGAAGAAAAAACAATATGGTCAATATTGCAGCAACGTAGAGCGCTGCCTTATTCATACTCTTAGCTAAATTTACCCCATATAATGCGTAGATGTAGGCAGAATAAATTATATATATATATATATATATATATATATATATATATATATATATATATATATATATATATATATATGTATATATATATATATATATATATATATATATATATATATATATATATATATATATATATCGGGCTCCACCGATCATAATCTTAACCTGTCCTATCACTTCGGTACAGCCAGTGGACCCTCCCAAAAAAAGTCGTCTGTGGCACTTTGTAGCTGCAGATTTGGAGACCCTCATGCAGTACTTCTTTGATTTTCCCTGGAATGATTATTGCTTCCATGGCCGTGAGCCATCTGCTATGCCTTGTGCATTATGGAGGTTATTCTCTCAGGCATGGAAGCATACATTCCTTTTTCATATCCTTTGACTAATGCAAGAAAACCTTAGTTTAATCACGCTTGTTCTGATGTTGTCCGCAACAAGACGAGGGCCTATAAAAGGTACCGGAGCCAACCCACCCCTGAATCACATCTTATCTATGTTTCTGCCTGGAATCGTGCTAAGTCTGTTCTTCACTCTGCTAAAAATAATTTCATCCATACAAAATGCTCTCAACTCTCCAACTCGAATTCTTCCCGCTCTTTCTGGCACCATGCCAGAAACCTTTCTAACAACTTTACCTCATCATCCTTAACTCCTCTAGTCTACTGCAATGGCTCTGTAGCTATTTCTTCTACTGATAAAGCAGAACTCTTCGCTCAGACTTTTTCCTGCAATTCCACCTTAGAAGATTCCAGTGCTATTCCTCTATCACTTCCCCCCTCTGGCTTCCTCATGGCTGACATTAAAATTTCTTCAGTTGATGTATTTTCTGCCATCACTGGCCTCAATACAAACAAGGCATATGGGCCTGATGGGGTCCCTCCTGTTGTCGTCAAGAACTGTGCTTCTGTACTTACACCCTGCCTAGGTAAACTATTTCACTTTTGTCTTTCAGCTTGTACCTCTCCTTCTTGCTGGAAGTTTGCTCTCATTCAGCCAGTCCCAAAGAAGGGTGACCATTTCCAATCCTCTAACTATCGTCCAATTGCTTTAATATCCTGTCTCAAAAGTTTTCGAGTCAATTCTTAACAGAATAATCTTAAAGCATCTTTCCTAACCTTCTTTCTGATCGTCAGTATGGGTTTCGTCAGGATCACTCTGCTGGCGATCTTCTTACCTATCTTTCAGAATCCTGGTCATCCTCCTTTCGGGACTTTGGTGAACGCTTTGCCATTGCACTTGACATCTCAAAGACTTTCGATCGAGTCTGGGATATCTCTTTAATTTCCAAACTGCCCTCTTACGGTTTCTATCCTATCTGGGCCGTCATCTATAGATTCCTTCCTGGCCGTTCTACAGCTGCTGATGTAGACAGACATCGTTCTTCTCCTAGATCTATCAACAGTGGTGTTCTTCAAGGCTCTGTCATTTCACGAACTCTCTTCCTTTTTATTCATGAATGATCTTCTAAGCTGTACATCTAATCCTATCCACTCGTACGCTGATGATTCCACCCTTCACCTTTCCATTCGGTTTCTGTAACGTCCATTTCGGCAGTTACTTCAACAAACAAGGGATGAGGCTATGGTACACCTAATGTCTGACTTGCCTCGTTTCTCTGACTGGGATAAAAATAATATTGTTGTTTTTAATACATCCAAGACTCAGTTTTTACACCTATCAACCCATCAAAATCTTCCACAGGAGTACCCACTAATGTTTAATAATATCCAGCTCAATCCTGCATCATCCTTGGACATGATTGGAGTTTCATTCACTCGGGACTTATCTTGGAAAGATCATATTGCATCTCTTGTAAAATCGGCTTCCAAGAGATTGAGTGTGCTAAGCCGACTCCGTGCCCTCTTTACTCCTGCACAGTTGATGACTTTATACACTGGTTTTATTCGCCCCTGTTTAGAGTACAGCTTTCATGTGTGGGTCTTCTCAATAGGGTGGAGTCAAAGGCTTTTCATCTCATCAACTCTCCTCCTCTTACTAGCTCCCTTCAACCTCTGATTTATCGCCGCACTGTTGCCTCTTTTTCTCTTTTCTGTCGCTACTTCAATGGTCACTGCACTGAACTGTCTGCTTGCCTCCATCCACCTCTACGACGGGTGCGTAGCACCCGTCTAGCAACAAACTTTCATTTATTTTCTGTCCAACTCTCTAATGCAAGAGTTAACCGTTACTCCCAGTCTTTCATTTATGCAACAGGTCACCTCTAGAACTGTCTCCTCTGTCGGTATTTCCTAGTTCCTATGATCTCCGGTCTTTCAAACGCAGTGTGTCCAGGCTTCTCGAAATGAACGGATCTTGACTTAGGCTCTCTATTTATTGTTTTTGTGTTTTTCTTGGAAGGAACTGTTTTGCGGGCTCAGCCTTTGGTTCCTTCTTCCTCTCATAATCTATCTATCTATCTGTCTAATCTATCTATCTATCTAACTATCTATCTATCTATTAAATGATTTATTCTGCCTACGTCGGGGAGTGAAAAATGAAAATAGCAGATTAATAGTGGAGAAGGGAAAAAAGGGAGCAGATGGAGAGAACTCTTTAAGGAATTGTTGAACATAGAGAATGAAAGTAATGCGAGTATAAGTGGCTGGAGTGTGGCTGGGAGAAGGAGGGAAGTGAGTAGAAAGGAAGAAATCAGTAGAATGGAAGTTGTGAAGGCAGTGAAGAAAGTCAAAATGGGGAAAGCTAAAGAAATTGATGGAGTGTGTGGAGATTGGCCTGGAATGAAGGTAAAGTCCCGGAGGACCGGAAGTCAGGTATAATTATCTACCTATACAAAGGAAAAGGGGTACAAGAAATGTTTGGTAACCATAGGGGAATTTGACTTTTTAGTACAATAGGAAAATTGTATGGTAGGATACTTACAGACAGAGTTAAGGAAATAACAGAGGAATTAGTTGAGGAAGAACATGGAGGTTTTAGGAAAGGAAGAGGTTGTGTAGATCAGATATTCATTCTTAGGTCTTTAGTGGAAAGGTTTCTAGAGAAGGAAAACAAGTTGTATGAGCCCTTCATGGATTTGGAAAAAGCATATGACAGGGTGGATAGACAAGGACTGTGGAAAGTATTAAGACTCTATGGAGGAAATGTGTAGTTGCCGGGAAGAGTATTTATGAGGGTATTAAGGCTGCAGTGCGTGTGAACAGTGAACTGAGTGATTTTCTGATTGAAGGTTGGGCTGAAACAGGGATGTGTCATGTCTCCATGGCTGTTCAATCTGTTTTTGGATGGGGTTATAAAAGAGATACAAGGTAGGGCAGTGGATGTTGGAGCACCCCTAATGAGAAAGGGCAATGTGTCGAAACTCACTGTACTGTTGTTTGCAGATGACACTCTGTTGTTAAATGAAGACGAAGGGAAGCTGCAAGGCTTGGTGAATGAGTTTGGAAGGGTGTGTGAGAAATGGAATCTAAAGGTGAATATGTAGGGAAGAGTAAAGGTATGATCTTCGAGAGAAATGAAGTCAGTGAATGTATAGTGAGGTTGGATGAGGAGGAAATAGAAAATGTGAGCACATTCACGTACTTGAGTAGTGTTATGATTAAGGATGGAAGTTTAGAGGGTGAAGTGTTTGAAAGGTACAACAAGGAAGAAAGATTGCTGGTTCGTTTAAAGCAGTGATAAGAAACAGGGAAGTGAGCATGGAAGTGAAAAAGTTACTGCATGACAGTATTGTGATACCAACCCTTAGGAATAGAAGTGAAGCTCGGACCTTGTTGGAGGGACACAAATCAAGAGTAAGAGCAATGGAAATGAGTTATTTCAGATGAGCATGTCAAGTCACATGGGGGGACAGACTGACAAATGAGGAAGTGAAAAATCTTTGTGGTGTGGATGTGGATGTGATAGGAAGTGTTAGGAGAAACACACTGAGGTGGTTTGGTCATGTGGAGAGGATGAAGTACAAGAGACTGACAAGGAGAGTGTATGTGAGTGAGGCGGAGGGGGAGAGAGGGAGGGAGAGGCCGAGGATGAGATGGAGGGATGGAGTGGAGTGGTAAATGAGAGAGGGGAGTGTTAGTTGGGAACATGGCAGTGAAATGGCGTTAGACAGGGGGACATGGAGGCGATTTGCTTGTGGCCACCGCTTACGGAAGTAAGGTGTCTGGCAATAGATAGATAGATTATTATTATCATTATTATTCATATTATTATTATTGATATTATTATTATTATTATTATTATTATTATTATTATTATCATTATTATTATTATTATTTTTATTATTATTATTATTATTATTATTATTATTATTATAAATATTATCATTCTTATCATTATTGTTGTTGTTGCTTCTGGTGGCATCATCATCATCAACATCAACAACGTCATCAACATCATCATCATCATTCTTTTCGTTCTTCCTTTTCTCTCTCCTTCCAACCACATCGCAGGAATGTATGTGCGTTCGTTATTGACCACATGACCTGCGTCGCGTCGTGAGCCCAACCGAGGCAGTTTCTTCGTGACTAGGGCGAATTTAGGAGGGTCTGGAGCCTAACTCGTGCCTTGACGAAAGTGTAAATTGGCCCATCCTTCTTCTTCCTCCTCCTCCTCTTCCTCCTCTCTTCTTCTTCATATCCTTGTTCTTCTAAATCTTCCTCGTCTTCTGGCATCCCCTCCACATGCTTCATCCCTATGGAGGAACAAGATTTAATAGCCTCACCAAATCCTGCAATAAAGGGAAATAAGTAATTTGGGTAGGAAAAAGATCAGTGACACCTTTGATAGCCGCACCGAACCCTGAAATAAGGGGAAAGATGTAATTATTTACTTGTCCCCATGAGGATGGCCTTCAAGATCTCACTCTGCCTCAAACCTTGTCGGGGTGATCGTCTACCGGTACATAATATTTCGTGTTCCTAAATTAAAGACATGACCGTGCATAAAGGCTTTGGTCAGGCACCTCCCTCCCTCCCCGTCCACTGAGAACTGCCGCTTTGGGGGTCTCACGCTACTTAAAATGTGGCCCAAGCAATGGTTTACCATTTTGGAGAATATCATGCTCTTATGTAAACATTCACACTCCCCCCTGGGGGCTGGACCCCTACCATAAGAGAGATCATGAGGGGTCCCACCTGCCTAATACGTGGCCTGGAAAAACACCCAGCAATGTGCAGACTGAAATGAACGGATCTCGAATTTGGTTCTCTGTTGTTTTGTTTTTGCTTTTTCTTGGAAGGAACGGTTTGTGGGCTCATGGCCTTTGGTTCCTTCTTCTTAACATTAAAAAAAAATTGCGTTCATAGGTTGTAAACTGTGGCCATGTTTAATTTCGCCGGAAGCCCCGACGCCTACCCCTTCCCCCATGAGGTGCGACCCTCAGTGGTTTCACCCTTCCCAAAACCTTGCTGGAGTGAACATCTATAAATGAGTCAAATTTCATGCCCTTTGGTTAAAAACTTTGGCTGTGCATAGCGACTTTGTCTGACACCAGCAGCGGCCGTCAGAAATAAGGCTGGGGTCAGAGGTCAAGGGTTGGCTCAGGTATATAAGGACCTGAGATGCAGTTGTGGCGGCAGTGTGGAAAAGAGAGAGAGAGAGAGAGAGAGAGAGAGAGAGAGAGAGAGAGAGAGAGAGAGAGAGAGAGAGGAAGAATTCTCACATAAACAGACATGAGAGCAGTCTGAGAAACATTAGAAACAAAAGGGATATAATACCAGGTTCCCACGTGCCAGTCCGACTGATCGATTCAGGGTGTTCATCGCCCTTGTTCCTTTACACCCAAGCCTTCTTAGATAACTACACCATTGCTGTGCTCACGCTGCCTGCCTGTCTGGTGCTCGTGGCTGTTACTGTCTTCGCTGCCAACCCTCAAGACCTCAGAGATGGTGAAGTAGCTCCCGTTGCACGATCCGGTGGTTCAGTTACTACCCTTGTGCCCTATGATAAATTCCAGTGCTTTGTGCCCGATGGGCGTGGTGGGTGTGTCAGGGATGCGGCACCCTGTTTAATTCTCTTTACCTCTTTCTAGCACATTTTCTTACATTCTTTCCATTTTCCACTTAAATTCCTTCCTAATTCTTCATCTACTCTCTTATTACTCTCTTACTAATATTTTCACCTCTCTCTTCCTGTCTGCATATAAGTCTCCTGTCTCTCAGTTTCTTCCACACCCCTGTTTCTCATCCACTCACTATATGCTTTCTTCTTTTGTGTCACAGCCTGTCTTACCTTTTCATTCCACCATGCTGTTCCTTGCACTCCCGTTCGTCTTCTCTTCACCCCGCACACCACCTCACATGCTGCACAGATTTCCTTTGTGAATATCTTGCACACACCTTCCACATCCCCCATCTGCTCCAAATCATATTAACCCAGTCGCTCCTCCACTTCTATCTTATATTCTGCCTTTTTTCCATCCTCTTGTAATCTTTCTACCCTCTTTGTAAGAATTACATCCTCCGTCCTTCCCTTCTTCTATTCCTTCATTTCATCCCTGATTTCACCACCACCAAGTGGTGGTCAGAAAGTCTACACCCCCAACCGTATATGCTCTTGCATCCATTACATGCCTTCTCATTCTCTCATCCACACACACATAATCAGTCTTTGCCTTCCATTGATTCACTCCACAACCCACCCATCTCATCACTCGCCACGTATACCTGTGGATCATTTTGTTCCTGAGGTGGGAAGTGGGTATCACCAACCCCCTCCTGGCACAAAAGTCCACTAGAGCACTGCCATTCTCATCCACTTCTGCAGGCACACCCCACTCACCAACTACTTCATTCACCTTCACATTCCCTACTCTTCCATTGATATCTCCAGTCAAAAACACTCTCTCATTCCCTTCAAACTTTTCCATGCACGCTTCCACATTTGTCCAGAACTCATCTTTCATTTATCGTCACCTCGAAATCGAAAACAATCAATAATCCCAACAGACACACACACACACACACACACACACACACACACACACACACACACACACACACACACGTACCCTACACATCCCAAACCCACACACTACTATCCAGTGGCCATCAAAACTCGCAACACCCCTCCAGTGGCGAATTATAGCGGATATTACACATCCATATCCTCTTTTATATAATCCTGTTGCAAACCAAATAGATATAAAAAGGATATGTATAATAGAAGAAAAATGGTGAAATATGCAAAGTAAATCACCCAGGAAGAGGTGTTAGGGAGCCACCTGGAATCACCTGGTCAAAATGGTAATCAAAGAAACTGAATTTCGAAAAAAGTTTAATTAATCTGCAATCCATAAATTTCCTTTTTTAAACTATTTATAATAATTTGCTACTCATACTCTTTTATTTTTGATGTGTGATATTATTTTTATTATTAGTAAAGATAATAAATGGATTTAATGTTTATCTTTATCAATGTGCCTGTTTATGTGTTTATCTGTCTGTCTGTTTATGTATCTGTTTATCTATCGGTCTATTTATCAATCTGTCTGTTTATATCTTCCTGTCTATCTATTCATTTATCTATCTGTATCTCGATGTATCTGTCTTGATACCTATGTATATATCTTTTTCATTCAGTATACTTTTATCTATCTGTCAAATTATCTAGCTATCTATGTATGTCAAATTATATATGTCTATTTATCTGTTCATCCATCCATTAATATATCTATCTATCCATCTGTTTACCTACGATTAAACTCTCAATTTTGTTTTCGTTTTTCAGTCAACCTCTACTTCTAAATTTCGATTTTTTTTTTTTTTTTTAATGCAGGGAAGAAGGAACAAGAGGCCAGGAAACCATTCCTTCCAAGAAAAAAAAAACTACAAAAGAACCAAATTCAAGATCAATGTATCCATCCATCCATCCATTTCAATAATTATCAATCTATCCATCTATCTATCTATATTTATCTATCCATCTCTGTGTATCTATCCATCCGTCCATCCATCCACCTACATATCTACAAGTATCTATCCATCTACTCATCCATCCATCTATCTATCCATCCACCTACATATCCATCTATCTATCGTAACAAACAAGGTGTGTGTGGAGTTAAGTGCTTGTCTCTGAATTCCACCAACACTTACTCTCCTCACAATTGACACACTTCGTTATCGTCTATTTTGCAGTTACGACTTTCTTCATGAAATTCGTACTGTAAAATGGTAGTAGTAGTGGTGGTGGTAGTGGTAGTAGTAGTAGTAGTAGTAGCAGCAGTGTTAATGCTGTCAATGCCTCCCTTTACGCCACTTGCAGGTGAAGGCAAAGTCTTGTAGTAGTTTTCTGACAATATATTAAACACCGTCTTGAATAAATATACAACAATACCGGACAACATCCGTGTCCATCCCCAGACCTGTACAGACAGCTACTGATCGCCGGCTATCTCAGGCTAGACCGGCGGTGCGACTACGGAAGTCGTGACTCATTCAAATCCAGTCATAACATAAGTGTGCTTAGACATAACACTTGGCGGTGATGCCCTACTTGGATCCTACTTACAACTACTTACATTCTATATTTACATACTACATAATATTTACAAAAGGTTACAAACAATTTTCCCCTTCATCAAAAAGTGTCTCCTGACACAGTGGTGGGGCATCAAGTCATAATATGGCAAGAATGCAAGTGGTCTGAGTATACAGTTAACCGGGACTACATGGGAGTACAATAACAAATGAGATATTACTACATAATTCACAAAGCTGGATGTAAGAAAGGATTATTATATTTACAGTACATGGCCATGTTGAAAAAATAGCATAGACATATAATTTGGTCAATTTACAATTATGTACATATGTAATCACAAAATGAGTTTTACTCAGAACTACCATTTTCCAGGTCTTTTGGTTGTCGCACTAACCTTGGTGCTACACGGATCTCATGCAACCTTTTGTCCAATCGCTTGAGACAACAATACAGGATACAAACAATTGCAATAAAACCTAGAGAACATAAGACAACCGGAGGAAATACAAAGACTGGATGTGACCAGGAGCGGTTAAAAGCTGAAGAGAAGTGGTTCATAATAAAATCAGAATGGTTTAGAAAGTTCAACATACGTAGGTTCTCTGATGTGATAGAAAGATTGTCTGTTGGTAAATGAAAGGTAGTATTAATAGGTTTGAAGATGTCATACTTGTGGGAGCGAATTGCGAAGTGATAATGTGTGGCATGGGCTATTATAGACTCAGACTTTACTGTACAGTAATCAGGGGCCTTATATACACCAATTGCGGACAGTGAACGTACAGGGGTTTCTGGACAAATAAGACTGACTGGAGTTGAGATATTAAAGAAGAAACAGCGGATCTGATTTAGACGAGCATTGTGTACCTGGCTTTAGGGGCCGGAACAAAGGTACAGACAGGTTGTACTGAGACGTTACGGACTAAGGCAGATTCGCAAGGAGCAACGCTGCCAGGAAAAATTGTTAGGAGGTACGCAGCACAAACTCGGGAGTTGGGTGTGAGAAGGGCACATCTACCGAGGTCACTTGAGGAGATGAAGGCAATATAGAGATGATCATGGGAGAGAAGAAGGTACTCTGAAGAGACAGAGGCGTGTACCAGGGAGTTATTGTACCAGAAGGGAAAAGGAATGATGTGAAAGAGATCGAGTATGATGGAAGAACGAAGAGGAATATGAACAATTATATCTTTAGTAAGGAATGTGGCTTCTAGTATTGGGTAGTAGTGTTCTAAAGAGGAAAATGGAATCATAGGAGACAAGCCGAAGGTTGAGTGAGCCCATTCCAAGGTAGAACGAAGGTCAGAGAGAGATACTAAACCTAGGGTGACACGACTATCAACAGCATTGACTAAAATACGAATTACGTTAGAAACATGAGAGACAAGAGAGTCCAGAGAAACCTGCAAATTATCAACATGTAATTCAACATACATCAACTCTGAAATAATATTAGTCTTTGATACTTCACACTTAAGAATAATCGTAAAATTACTTAAAGTACTAGTAACATCATGTAAATAGTGACTCATCTGTTGCAGCATAAAATGTTGAACACGGAACACTTTGTCTTGTGACTCAAGGGCATTGGCTAATTGGATTAAGTCCCTTTTGAAATCAGAAAGTTCTCGGTTAGTCGCTACACCAAATAATCCACTGAGAATTTCTCCTCCAAGGTCAAAAAGTCCACGCTTCACTCGTGAGCGACCCACAGGCGTTTGGCGAGGGAAGGAATCTTGAAGATCGTTGAACTGATAACGAATATAATCTAATTTCCAGCAGATGGGTGGGTAGAGTGGGTATAAAAATGTGTCATTGGGATGTCGATTTTTAATATCCAACAAGAGTCCCTGCAGGTCGTCTAGCTGACGTGCAAGGTCAGGCAGGGCGATGGCCACGGCAGCCAGAGGCTCTAGGTCATAGCTCAATAAGACTACGTCTTTGACCACCATTACCTCGCCTCCTGCGCCAACCAAGGCCCCAGGCCGTACGGCACCATCGTCCTCATCCGATCCAGACCCAACCAGAGTCAGCACTGTCAGCACGTAGACCCACAGCATCTTTCCTATAAAATGAGGTGATCTTAGAGGTGATGTTGATACAGATGGTAACGACAGTGTGAGGTGATAACGTTATGCAAGAGACTTAGTGGCAGAACGCAATTTGGCACGATAGTCATTAACAGTAGGGGAAGGCTGAATAGTAGTGTCAGAAGGAAGGTTTAGAGAAGAGGAAGAAGGCTGAGTAGGAGTTTGTTGTGGGGATGTGGTCTCTCTTAGTGGTTCCTCCAAGACTATGCGTTTTGATGCACGTTTGAGATGATCTGCATGCACCCATGTCGTCTCTGCCTTGTGCGGATCTCTTAATTCAAATTTATTACCTTTACGAGATATGACACGGAAGGGACCCAAGAATTTACTGTTTAGTTTTGATTCTCTGTCATGATCTAGGGCAAAAACTAAGTCACCTACTTGGATGGCAACATCTATGGCAGCGGCATGTTGGTTACGTACCATCTCCTCATTTGTAAGGGCCAGATTATCCTGAACATATTTATGAATTTTCTGGAAGTTGGATAGGTTTACTCGCACATAGTTATCTAGTTGTAGATCGAATAAGGTTTGGATTGCGACAGTGAATAAGGTAGTCTTTTGTCAAAGCCATATATGATGAAGAATGGTGTTTCCCCAATTGACTTATTGATGGATGAATTAATTTTTTTTTTTTTTTTTATGTGTCCGACTTTGGGCACAGGCTTCACAGCCTGCTCTCAAGGCCCAGTAGTCCTCCTACATATCACACACCTCTCTACATGTCACCACTTCGGCGCTAACACCCACCGTCCATATTGAATACATGCTAGGGCTGTCTCATACAGGACTGGTGTATTGATATTAGCGGGGGTACTTTTATGACATGTCGGCGGGTCATCTGGTAGATCAGGAAAGTCTTCTTTTAATGAAATTCAAATCCTTAAACTGTTCCCTGCCCCAGCCGGAATTCGAACCTGGGTCCATCAGGACTGCAGGCCGCCTCTCTGTCGATTCAGCCACCGCCTCCCCTGTGGAATCCATTCATCCCAGGTGGAAGTCTGATCTCCCACTATGTGATGCAGACTCTCCAATATCTTTCTATTCTGGCGCTCTACTAGGCCATTCAAGGCTGGATGATGGGCCACTATATTGCATTTCTTAATTCCGTATCGAAGACAAATTTCTTCCAGAACTGAATTATTGAACTCTGACCCGTTATCAGTTAAAATTACTTCTGATGTTGTGAAAGGGCAAATTACTGAATTAATAAAGGCATGTGCTACTGCGTTAGCAGATTTTTAAAGCAATGGAACTAAGATAACAAATCTAGAGAAATGATCGACTACCACTAACAGATAAACGAAGCCAGATTCTGCACGAGGCAGCTTCAGAAGATCAAGAGAGACAGTTTGCCAAGGTTTTGATGGTACTGGGTACTGCAATATAGGAGCAGGTTGACAGTGTCCCGTTGTGACGGGCACATGATAAACATGCATCACAGTGTGCTTCTACTGTATATCCTTTCGCATAGTGGGCCAATAATATGACAGACGTGCTTGCAGTAAGCTTCTGTCTTTGCTTGGGTGTGATGCATGAGGGGTGCCGTGGATTAAATGGAGGGCAGCAGGAATTAAGTCTGTTGGAATGACTGGTTGGTTAACTTGGCGATGAGGTATGTTGTTACCTTTCAGTACTGAGTTTTTTTTAGAGGAATTCATTGTTGAGGAAGAAATCAGATACAGGGACTGGTAACTTTGGCAGAGAAGAATCATCGCCTGACTCTAGGAAATATATGACCTGTGACCATACGGGGTCATCGCGCTGGAACCTATGTAGTGTGTCATAATTGAACGTCAAGTTTACGTCGCAACCGGTTGAGACTGTGGCAACATGCTGCGAGAGGGCATCGGCTACGACATTGGATTTTCCAGGAACATATTCAAATGTCGGATTATAGTCAAAGTGACTGCCCAACGTGCAAGTCGACCGGTAAGGTTATGTCCCCGAAACAAGTCACATGAGGGAAGATGGTCTGTTTGGATGTGAACAGGATATCCGTAGATGATGTCACGAAAATGTTTTAGGGACCAGACCACGGCAAGGGCTTCCCAGTGAGTTACACTGTAATTCTTTTCCACGGAGTTTAGCACACGGCTAGCATAGGCAATGACACGTTTCTTTCCTTCGGAGTCATATTGCATGAGAACGGCACCTAGGCCTACTCTGGAAGCATCAGTACAGAGAAGAAATGGTTTAGAATAATCAGGGAATGCCAAAACTGGTGATTGTGCTAGAGCAGTTTTCAGTGTTGTGCATGCGGTTGCCTGTTCATCAGCCCACACAAAAGATGCATCCATCTTTAGCAATTTTGTTAACGGCCAGCTATCTGGGCGTACCTTTTAATGAACCTTCTATAATACCCACTGAGACCGAGGAAACTGCGTACAGCGTCGGTGTTGGTTGGAGCTCGAAAATTTGTCACGGCTCTAACCTTGTCATCTAATGTGTGAATTCTGTGAGTGTCAACAATATGTCCTAGGTATTGGAGTTTCTTACGTAAAAAGTCACACTTTGATAGTTTGATCTTAAGTCCAGCTTGTTTGAGTCTAGTGAACATTTCGGCCAATTTTTCTAAGTGTTCCTCCACCGAGTGACTAGCGATTATGACATCATCTAGATAAGCAAAAACTGAGTGACCTATCATGCTGGAGAAAACTGTATGAATTAGTCGCATGAACGCTGAAGGTGCATTTTTCAAACCGAATGGAAGTCTACGGAATTGGTAATGTCCGGATGGAGTAGTGAAGGCAGTGATAGGACGAGATGATTCTTCCATCTCAACTTGCCAGTAACCACTTAAAAGATCTAGGAAGGAAAAAACACAATTGTTTTCGCCTAAGGATTCCAGCAAATTAGTGAGTACAGGAATTGGAAATCTGTCCGGGACAGTCAGTGCATTCACGAGTCTGTAATCTATGACTGGTCGAAACTCAATACCTTTCTTTGGAACCAGAAATAGTGGGCTGTTCCACGGGCTATCAGAGTGTTCAATGACCTCATTATCCAACATGTCCTGAATAAGACGATCGGCTTGTTGACGTTGGCTATGTGGTAAACGGTAGGCAGGTATATATACTGGCTGAGCTCCAGGCTGTAATGTAATATTATACTTTACCAAATTTGTCTTGCCCATATTCTCACAGGGTAGGGCTACTACTTCGCGATAGTCTCGCAAGAGATTTATTAATTGACGTCAGTGTTCCGGGAAATCACTGTTTCACATGAGATTCAAGATTAGATGGAATATTGGTGGACTGAGCAACTGAGCACACATCAGCAACAGGGTGTGGGAAATCCTGGCACACACGTACGGCTGGTGGGTATACCAAGGAATCGCCAATCTGTGTTTCCATTCGTAAGGTGTATGCGGCGTTTGTTGTGTTTGCAGTGAACAAGTAGCATAAACCATCCTCCAGCACCGTGCACAACACTGACTCATAAGCTAAGCCATTCATACAAAATGTCTCAGGTAAGGTGAGTACATCCACTCCTGCTTTCACACCCACAACACGAACAGAGACTTTGGTAAACTTGTGCGGCAACAAAATTGTGCACTGATTTGTTACTGCACGTCTTATCTCTGTGTGTTGTAAAACATCAATCACACTATCTGAGGTAGTTAAATGAGACGTGTCTGAGTCGGCGAGTGTGCCACTGTCAGAGGGGTTGATACGATTTATAATTGAATGCTCAGAGGATGTAGTTCTAGATGGTAGTGTACTTGGCTGTTCAGGTAACGGCGTGTGTATTTGGTTACTCTTGGTTACTGTTGGAATCATGTGAGACTTAATAACTGAGTCGGTTTGGGAAAGTACCGGACGTGGATATTCCTTACTAGATATTGAGAAACCATTGACATGTACACAATGAGAAGCAGGTAGGAGAGCAATGGCTTCTTGGGCCATTGTCGAAAAGCCAAAGAGAGTGTCTGCTGGATACTTAAGATCATTAGTGACATGAAACTCTACATCAAAAGGTCTTAAGGCTTTATCAAGTTGTATTTCTAGTGTGTTCTTTCCTCTGACCTGAAATTCTGAGCCATCCACACCACATAAGCGAATGTCAGGTGGTTCGAGGAGCCCAGCTCTTTTAGTTATTTTCCTGATGTTGTTTAAAGAGGTATCTGAGATCAGGTCTACCATAGATCCGGTGTCCATAAAGAAAGAGCTTTGTACCCCTTCGCTCCATCCTAGAATGACTAAGCCTGAAGATGTTATACGTCCTACCTGACGAATGGGGAGTTGATTTTCTGTTGCCTTATTTTCAGACACCGGTGGATCTTCTGCTGTTTGGTTACATTTCTCCAATCTGAGCGCTCGTCTTCCTCCGCCTGACGGCTCTTGAGGTAACGACACTCGTCCGTGGAGTGAGTTGTGCTATTCTTATGGTACTTGCAACTTAGACGTCGGGACCGCGAAGGTGCGCATGGGCGTTCCTGTGAGTGAAAACGTCTTTCTTTGCGTGCACACCTAGATTCTCAATGACCTACATTACCGCAGTGCCAGCACACAATTGAGGATTGTTTGCTTCGTCGCAGAGTTGAATTGTCACGACCGCTAGGAGGTGAACATAGTGTGAGTGAGACCGATTACTAGGTTTGGTTCCTGTAGTTGGCTGCGAATGAGAGGAATCAGATGAAGTAATGCTGGTGTGTTGTTGTACTTTCGCAGTACCGCCTGCAGAGGGAGAGGGTGACTGTAAGAATCGACCTGGCAAGTGAAGTCTGATCATGACCTTTCAACGATTGTCTTATTAATATCCATTATTTTGTCTCCTGGGTTAAAGCCAACTTGTAGTGCTATTTGTTTTTGTGAGTCCAAAAGCCAATTGAGAAATCTAAAGTAACCGAACAAGTTAGCAAAATTATTTAATGTAATCATGATCTCCTCATTGTATTGTGTTACCCACTGAGTACCACGGAATAATTGGCGCAACTCTGACCTCGTCTTGCTCATATTAGCGGCTGCCTCAATTACTTTTGCATGTTTGGGAGGTACAGCTGGCCGCACTCCCGCAAGGGCCACAGCGTTGTCAACGCTGGCCAAGATATTTACTCTGAAACACTAGTAGAGAGATGCGTTCGAAGCATCCACAGCCAGTAAGAGAGAGTCGTACAGAGAGAGTTTACTTTTCATGATGGCAAAAGTAACACCGAAAAAAAAAAAAAAATTCTTTTAATAAATATTACACTTTTCTGTCGCCTCAACAATCGTCATATCTCGCCTCTCGTGTACAGGCACCCACCTACCCACCTCAAACCCGCTCCCTCCCTCAGTCCTGTGAATGCTTCGATCAGAGCTCACTACTAATGATTCGCGGTTTCTATCTCGGCCAGCGTTGACAACACTAAGGTGGCCCTCGCGGGAGTGCGGCCAACTGTACCTTCATGTCTTCCTGCATATGCTTGAGGAGATTAGTTAATCCTATAAGGGATGCAGAATTGGAATGTTGGCAACAATATTGAATAAGCCGTTGGCGAAATGCGTCAAATATTTGGCAATCTTCGAAGTGCTCCGCACGAATAGCGGCTCCTATTAATGATCTGCCATGATGGAGTCGACTGAGAAGATATGAAACTTTCAAGGGTTCAGTTACGATCTGGCGATTATGAATGTCGTTTTAGACCTCTCTGAGGAAATCGTAAATCGAAACAGTATTATCCTCTTCTATAAATTTGGGTCTATTCACATCATCCAAATACATGGATTGGGGAGGTGGAGGGTTCTGAGTCGCCATTGTAGGAGGAGGGTGAGACCGGGAAGGTGAGGAAGTAGGCACGGTAGTGAACTGAGACGGTGTGAGAAGGAAGTGTCGTGGCGGTAGTGGTGTGTGTATGTGTAGTAGTAGAGATGGATAAAGACTGTGGAGAAGACTGAGTGGTTTCAGGAGAATCAGTTGAAGAAAATGATAGAGTATCTGGAGTTAATATATCTGGATTTAGGGTAGGAGTAACAGGAGTAGTAGAAACAGGTAGGGAACTTACGGTTGGTTTGGTATAAGATCTGCCACTACGAAGATTTACATTATCACTACATACAGCGTTATCTGTGTTACCGTCAGGTTCAACAGGTGAGAGATCTACCCTTTTAGAAAAGGACATTAACAGAGCAGGAAGTAAGGAAATGAAACTAAATGAACAAATGGATGATTAAATGAGAATAAATAAATAAAAATATTTGTAATCTGTGAAGAAATGATTTTATATACAATGAATATGAGTGAAAATGAATGCGTTATTTACAGCTGAGTATGAGTGGAAGAAAATGGGATGAAGTAGGAGTGAACGAAAAATTCTGACTGAATGAAAAATGAGGGACCAGAATGCAATGAATGGATAAAAGTAAATGGTGAAAATATCACAATCTATAGAGACAGCTTGGGTTCTCTGCAGAATGGGATTAATCAATGTGACTGAATGAGGAATTGCATGAAAATGCAGATAGGAAATACTTGTAGTAAGATCCGATCCGTGTCAAAGTTGGAGAAAAAGTTAGGCTCTCACCTCCTCGTGATTGGGTGGAAGTGTCCGTGACGTCACTGGGTGGTGGCTCTCCACTAGGCGGAACGAGAAGCTGATAGGAGCAGGAGACTGTGACGTAGCTCAGTGTTAGTGGCCACGCTCCCTGGGTGACGTCGGTGTGTGTGGTGGGTGGGGAAAACTATGACATAACGGCGTCGGGCGGCGGCTGGGGGCTGCTTCCTGGAGTGGGTTCTGGGGTGGAGTTTGTGGGGGCTAAAACTAACCCTTACAGCAGGCCGGACAGGAACACATGACTGGCAGGCAAATGCAGATTGTAGGTTGATACAAGTAGGAGCCTTACATGGCTGTAGTGGCGTGATGATAGGTGGGGTGTTAATGTAGAGGAAATTCCCAAAATTACATCAGGCTGCTAGAGCAATTCCACACCAAGATTGCAAACAGGGCTGGAGGCTAGGGCAGAGATAGACTGTGTGTCGTTGTGGGAAGATGATGATGATGATGATGGTGGCGATGATGATGAGAGAGGATAAAAACAAAGAATGATGATGATTGCTCTCTACCTCCACTATCATCATGCATCTATTCTTTTCACTTTCACTTGGAGAGATGCAAAGGAGGGGGGAGGACATGTAACAGGAGAAGAACATGGAGGAATGTTTATTTTTCTTCCCATCCCTCTCTCTCACCTGGCAACACACACACACACACACACACACGTTCATAACACCCCTCAAATCTACACACACACACACACACACACACACACACACACACTTCTCATACGTTAATAGGGTAGAAGTGTAATACAAACTGCTTCATCAAAATATACAGTTTTCAATATAAGGGGGTAATTTTTCGGTGTGTATAAAGAGAGGTGTCTTCACCTCCACTGAGCTCTGTAGTAACACATTTTGAAAATGACTTTTTTCCTAGGGACTTGTTAAGGTTTATTAGTAGACTAAACACTTCGTAAAAATAAAGAAGAGGAATTTTTGTTATATTCCTGATACTTTTGTCACCTAATAAATACTAACAATAATTCTCTATATAGCAGTATATAGGCGTTTTTTGTTGCACCTCGGAAAGTCAAAAGGGTTTGGGTTTCCGCTGTTGGAGTTTACAGAACGCTAAGCAATAGCACAGCCAGACGAACGAGCACTGTGAGCCCTGGAAGAACTGTCGTACATAGCCAGTCTGCAAGGAAATGAGATGACAACTTTTTCATAATGACATTTTATGCTCCTAAGATAAACGTAGGAGCATTACTTACAATTTTCGTTCCATTCCGAAGCAGAAATTAAGGCCAGTAGAAATCATTTACTCTCCTATTCTTTTCAAGTAAGCCCAACATCGCGGTGGATTTGTAAACTTGTTTCAATGGCTGCAGTTCCTGCGGTAAGACGTATGATAAACTGGAAAATTTTGGGATCCAAGCACATTTCACGGTTTGGAAATGCATCTATATCCCTCAAAAACCACATAACATGAAAATACTTATGACTGACTGAGACGTTACGTAAGAATTTTGTAATTTTGTACTTTCGTTGGAACGAAGCCAAAACCACAGTCAATTCATTGGACGCATCGGCCATTTTGAGGCTGGAGGTGCGAGTTGGTGCGAGACGGAACATTTATATTGATTGATTTTCGTAATAAAGTACATTATTAGAATTCCGTATTGTCATATAGTCATTAACATGATTATTTGTTATGTATTATAATATAAAAAATGGATAGTTATCTTCTGGTATTGCGAATTAAACACCATGCTAAACTCCCTAACTGGCTACACTCCGCTACACAACACGCTGATTGGTAGTTTGGGTATGCACCACTGCAGAGGCAAACTCCTCGGTGAGGAGTTTGACTTTCCAACAGCGGAATCTCAAACCCCTTTGACTTTCCGAGGTGCTACAAAAAACGCCTTATGACAGTCCCATCCGTGTCCTGATTGGCTAGCTGTTTTGACGTCATTAGCTCCGCCCCCTTCCCACACTTGTGGCTGCTTCCTGTGGCAAAGTTCGGGGACTGGCGGGGTGTGGAATTTGAGAATTCAGTGTGGAGCCTGACACCGAGGTGGATGAAGGCCATGGCTAATTTCGCTCTGTTCTGCATTTTACTGGCTGTTCTTCCTGCTTTGAGTTCAGGTACGGTAATTCATGATTTTTTTTTTTTTTTTTTTTTTTTTTTTTTTTAGATTAATGTTTAGTGCCTTTTGAAATTTCGTTATATCTCTTCACTAGCGATTTATTCTGTCCGTACATCGACATCCTCTCGTGTCTTATAGATGTAAAGTACCGTATGTCGATATGGAATTTTAAAGTAAGATTTCGTCGCACATTTTCCTCAGCGGTTAATTCTGATAATTGCACATTTATATGCTCTTGCATTAGTGCAACCTGCATCAGGATATTATAAATAACGTTCAGTAGTGCAGAGATGTTTTATACAAATAATAATAATAATAATAATAATAATAATAATTATAATACATGGCTAAAGAGCTGTTACGAAGCCAGCTATGCCACAAATAGTAATATGCGTTATTATAATATTGCTTGTTTCATGCATTTACACACACACACACACACACACACACACACACCGCTCGCTGGTGCAGTGGTAACGTTCCCGCTTGCCAACTGGTGGACGGGAGTTCGCGCCTCGCTCAGGTTGCGAAAAGTTTCACTGACGAAGTGGGTGGTTACTGTCCCCCTGGAACAAGGGGACGGGTGTGTGCGTGTGTGGTCACAGCCTTGCCCTTAGATCGGACTATATGAGCTCTCAGCTCCCTTCCGGGAGGGTAAAAGCTGACGATCACGACCATCAGGTGATCCTGACCGACCCGGTGAATTACACACACACACACACACACACGTATTTGCTTTTTCTCTGCCAGTGTCATTTTCTCATGTTTGGTTGTTTTGCTGTCTATTTCACATTATTATTATTATTAGTAGTAGTAGTAGTAGTAGTCATAGTATCATTATTACTACTATATTCATTATTATTGCTAGTGAATCGAAAGAAAACCCTAAGGGTTTTTATCAAATGTACCGTACGAAAAATAAAGATAGGAAAGGACCACTCAGAACAGAATCAGGCGACAATACAAGTGAAGTTAAAGAAATGTGCTCCATCCTAAATAATTATTTCATATCAGTATTCACCAAGGAAAATCTAAACCTGGTCCCTCAAGCAGCAAATATTTATGATGAGAATACGGAAAATATTCTTAGTAAAATAACCATTAGTAAGGAGGACGTATTATAAGAAATTAATAAGTTAAAACCTCAAAAATCGCCAGGTCCGGACGATATATATGCAAAAATTATAAAAGAAACAAAGAAAAATTATGTCAGCCACTTTTAACGTTACTTAATGACTCATTAAGTTCAGGAGAAGTTCCAGAGGCGTGGAAGACCGCAAACGTAGTGCCCATCTTTAAAAAGGGTGATAAATCAGCTGCGTCGAATTATCGTCCGATAAGTCTAACGTCAATAGTAGGAAAAATGTTAGAGTAAATTTTGGCAAATAAGATTAGAGAACACTTAGAAAGATTTAATCTTATAAACGAAAGTCAGCACGGATTCCGGCAAGGACGATCCTGCCTCACAAACTTGTTGTCATTCTACTCTGAGGTCAATGAGGCAGTAGACAGCGATAAAGCTTAGTGTTATTTATCTGTACTTTAGTAAAACTTTTGATAGCGTCCCACACGAAAGGTTAGTTAGAAAGGTTCGAGCACACGGTATAGACGGCGATATCTTAAAATGGATAGAATCCTGGCTGAAAGGACGAACACAGAGAGTATTAATAAATGGAACTAAGTCGGATTGGGGATTAGTAACTAGCGGCGTACCACAGGGTTCAGTACTCGGTCCCTTATTATTTATTATATATATAAATGATCTAGATTTAGAAGTCACTAGCAGCATCAGCAAATTTGCCGACGATACAAAAATAGGGTGGATCATTAACTCAACTGACGATTGCCATAACTTACAAAATGACATCGATACATTGTCCAAATGGTCTAAAACTTGGCAAATGGAATTTAACGTTGAAAAATGTAAAGTACTTAACGTACGCAAGACCATTGGAGACACTAAATACGACTTAGATAACAAAGAAATTAGCAAATCAGAATGCGAGAAAGATCTAGGAGCTATGGTTAGTAATGACCTCAAATCAAGGCAACAGTGTATTAATGCGAGAAATAAAGCAAATAGGGTCCTAGGATTTATTTCGAGAAGCGTGAGCAACAGGTCATCAAGAGTAATACTGCAACTTTATCTAGCATTAGTAAGGCTACATTTAGACTACGCAGTACAATTTTGGTGTCCTTACTATAGAATGGATATTAATCCGTAGGAAAATGTACAGAGAAGTATGACAAAAATGATACATGACGTTCGGAACCTGTCATATGAAGACAGACTGAAAAGACAAAGTCTGCATTCGCTAGAGAGACGTAGAGTAAGGGGAGACTTAATTGAGGTGTTTAAGTGGATGAATGATATAAATAAGGGAGATATTAGCAATGTACTTAAAGTAAGCATACATGATAGAACTATAAGTAATGGGTTCAAACTAGAAATATTCCGTTTCAATTAGGAAATAGGTAGAAATTGGTTTGGTAATAGAGTAGTAGACGAATGGAATAAGCTACCTAGTAAAGTAGTTGCTGCCTCTTCCACTGAGAGTTTCAAGCATAGGCTAGATAAGCATATGACAAATAAGGGGTGGGTATAGAAAAAAAAATTATAACCAATACTAATTCATAATTTTTCCTTTACAGGTTACACTATGATAGTCTCTATTCTCCTTTCACACTTTCCTGTAAAATGTCCACGCCAGTTTTTCTATACTGCGTGGTGTTCTTTCTGACTTTTTCCTGCCGGCTTCGGCTGGAGGGTTTGGGGAGTGGGGGAGAACCACCTTCTTTGCTATCCTTATCTCATTCTAGTAGTTCAGTTACTCTTCTAGGAGCTGCCTAGCATGGGCCAGCAGGCCTACTGCAGTTATCCTCTTTTCTTATGTTCTTATGTTATTCCATATGGTGGGGATATAGGAATCGCCCCTGTCCGTCCGTCTTTCCGTCCGGGCCTGTATCTCGTAAACTACCAGGTGGATTGGCTTCCTATCACACAGAAAGATAGAGTATGTGTCGTAGTTGATGCCCGTATAGGTAAAATTGTCATATTGCCTGTACTTCACGAGCTATGACCATATAAGGAAAAATCTGTCTTGTTACCCCCGCCAAGGAGGTTATGTTTTACCCCGCATTGGTTGGTTGGTTTGTCTGTCTGTATGTCTGTAGGTCAGCAGGATTACTCAAAAAGTTATGAGCGGATTTTAATGAAATTTTGTGGAAGGGTGGGCCATAGGCCATGGGCCAAGGAAGAATGGAATTTGGGGGCGGATTCGGATCCCGAGTATCCAGCACAATATCTCCAAAAGTTCGCAGTGAATTTCAATGAAATTTTATGAAAAGATGGGCCATGGACCAAAAACGAGCTGATTAAATATGGGGGCGGATCCGGATCCTATATCCACTTATACGGATCCGGATCCATTTTAATGGCAATAATATTGGCCGAGGTATGCGCTCTGGGAACGCTTTGTATTGTTATACTTTGGAAACGCCTGGCTTGATTCTCTTCATATCTTACAGAAAGACAGAGTATAAGCCCTGGTTTATGTCCTTATATATGAATGTGCCACATTGCGTTTTACAAGCTATATCCATGCAAGAAAACTAATATGTAAATACCTGAATCTTGGAAACTATTTGCTGGATCATCTTAACGTCTTAAAGAACAAGAAGCGGTGCCAAGGCACAGCAAACCCGTGCCCGGCAGCAATTTTAGTGCTGACGTATAAACACAACAGGATATCTAGTCAAAGATGCCACATAAATTTTGTAGTTAATCGGGTGAAAATTGATGATTTTAAGCCCATTTAAAATTTAGGCCCGACCCACCTGACACTGACCATCTTACCGCTAACTGGGGGATAACCCCCCTGGATGTAATGAAACATGTTATATGAGCAGATTTGAAAGATACACCTTTAGGTTTTGGTTTCATGTCGATGTGACGAATTTAAGAGTTATGGCGAACATTTTTTTTTTTTTTTTTTTTTTTTACAATTTTTTGGCCTACAGCCTGGGCCTTGGCCCAATTTGGCTCAAAATTTAATCAGGTGTTCGGAAGGTCGTAGCCCATAATCCTTGTAATTTTAGTCATATTAGCACCACTAGTTTTCACAAAGTTGTTAACAGTCAGACAAACAAACAGATGGATAAACCGAGTGAAAGCAAAAGCCTACCATTCTCTGAACCCCTGCTGGGCAGGGACGGGTAAAGATAGTGTACGAGTCCTAGTTTGTTTATATATATATATATATATATATATATATATATATATATATATATATATATATATATATATATATATTACAGGGTGTAATGCGACATATGACAAAAACTTACACCAATGATCTATCATGCAATTTTGAATACATTTTGTTCTGTAACATATACTCTCTGCAACCCCAGTTCAGTACCCAGCATTCGGCTGTTTAAGTGTAAAAGTTTCGTGGCTGGCATGAGCCATTGGGTGAGAGCTTCGCAGGGCTACGGGAGACGAGTATTATTAGCCTATACTGTACTGGACATAAAAATCCAATATCCTATCAGTACAAACGAGTTTGAAGAAGAAACTTTACGTAGTCTATTGATTCTTTAAGATCGTCATGCATTCCTGCACTTCTTTTGCACAAATCGACCGTAAATTGAGGATTAAATTCAAATTTTATGGCTTGCGAGGGAGTGGGGGGGAGGAAAGGGGCTGGTGTGTTGTTGCCAGTTATGTACTGTTTAGTTTGTAAGATATTGCTACCAGCATTATCATAACGCCCACAGATCACTCAGTGGAAAAACATTAATGTAATGAGTGACTAGCATCCCTTTAAGTCAAGAGTTAAATTATTATTCATTACAATATTTCTGCTGCAAGTAAACGAGGCACGATTTCTTTCATATGATGTTGACGTGAGAACAGTGACACAGGATTGCCAATGTAACGACTGTGCAGCTAGACTTATTTTTTGCTTCTACCTAGCAGCACTATTTAACATCTGGCAACATGATATCTAGCTGCATTCTGGATATTTTTGCCATTTTTAGGTGATTCTAGAGATTCAATCGTATTTTCTAGCGATGTTTTGCAGTGTTTACTATCTAGCGACATTCTAGCAAGTTGTCAGGACTAAACTAGTGGGAATGATTATAAGGACTTGGCAACCCTGCGTCCACTGTCATTTGAACAGGAAAATTTGCAGGCGAGGCACACACTTCAAATACTGTTCTCCACATTCAGCTGTTCGCTGGGTTCAGCTTCACTGGTTCATGAAACAGCATGCCACGTATGTGCAGCAATGAAGAATATGCAGATATCGTCTATTTTTATGGATTCTGGGATGGTAATGCCAGTGCTGCAGAGAGGAATACAGGTGGAGATACCCAATCGTGTCATGTTTACTTGCAACGGAAAAATTGTTATAAATAATATTCTTCCTAAAGTGAGGCTAATCTCCCTTTACAATAACATTTTTCCATTGAATGAGCTGTGGGTGTTTAATAATGCTTGTAGCAATATCCCACAAACTAAACATTACATAACAGGCAACAACACACCACCCCTCTCCTCCCCCCATACTCCCTCGCAAGCCATAAAATTTGAATTTAATTCTAAATTTACAGTCGATTTGTGCACAAGAATTGCAGGAATGCCTGGCGATGTTAAAGAATCAATAGACTACATGAAGTTTCTTCTTCAAACTCGTTTGTACTGATAGGATAAGGGATTTTTGTGTACAGTACAGTATAAGCTAATAATACTCGTCTCCCGTTGCCCTGCGAAGCTCTCACCCAGTGGCATGTGCCAGCCACAAAACTTTTACATTTAAACAGCCGAATGCTGGGTGCTGAACTGGGGTCACACAGAGTATATGCTAAAGAACAAAATGTACTCAAAATGCATGATAGATCATTGGT
>NC_137027.1:30754157-30759157 GCF_032717465.1 Coenobita brevimanus
CTCCCCACATGAGTTCGGACAGTATGCTCCAGGGTACATCTACGGTAATGTAAAAACCATCCAAAACCAACAACCCACTCCGTCCCATCATCTCCCAGGTAACGCACACCAACTGTATACAACGAGTTGACAAGTACAATCAAATCATTACACCATACCACATTCCAGCGAAGTTTTCCCTGAAGTCCACAGACCAGTGTCGATGCAGACATTATCCACTGCTCTACTCGACCTTCAGCGGACTCTTGGCTTCGTTAGATGTTGAAAGCTCTCTTCACTTCAACGTACCAGTAGACTCAAACTATACAGATAATTTTAGAAAATGTGGTATCACCACCAAACCCTGTGCCCACCTAAGATCTCAACCCACACAACTTGGAAACATTACTGAGAGCATACCACCGCAGCTCCCTTTCGCAGCCCAGACGGTAATGCTGTATCATGCAGGTTAACGAAGTCAGCATGGGATTCACCCTGGGCCCAACATTTGCTGCCTTTTACGCGCTGTGTCACTAGAAAACAAAAGTGTTAGAAGATGCACCAACCTGCAGTCCAAATCAACACGTACATTGTCGCTATGTTGATGATATCTATGTGGTCGTTAGAGACGAAAACCACCTTAAACAACTAAGAACTGCCATGGAACATAACTCAATATTAAAATTTACTATGATGAGATAAGTGAACAACAACAAAAATCCACTTTTTCTTGGATGTATTAATAGAGGAAGAGGGATAGAATGGTAACTATAGAAACCTCCGTATATCGTAAAGCTACTGGACTTGGGTAGATGCTAATGCTGTGAGTGAGTGTACCGCAGCAGTACCAATTGTCCAGTTATCCAGGTCATACTCTACGTCGTGCTCATAGGAACTGCTCAATCGTGTGGGAACTCTTCCACTCAGAAGTAACTAAATTAAAGCAGATCTTAATTAACAATGGTTATTCCAATCAAAATAGTTGACAGAGAAATATGTCAATTTATTTTCAAAAACAAGTCTCAACCACAAATGTCCAACCGCTTCCCCATACTGTTACCTCTTTTTTACAATGTGTATTATGGTAATCAGATGTCCCCTGCTTGATAAAACGGATGAACGTGTACTTAGAGAGATTGTGACACGTAACAGCTTTGTCATGTGTTATCCCCTCAGACAAGCTCAGTTTAATTATTTACTACAAAAACAGGAAAGTTAGCAACATGATTATGAAGAAACAACACAGCTCAAACAAACCAACAAACTTCAACATACCGCAATGTAAGTTTATGAATTCTGACTTCGCCCACACGAGAGGTTTGTAAACTTCGTCACATGAAATATATTGTTATGACCACAACCACACTAAGCAGACGTTTAACCATGCACCTACAATCCGGTTCTATAAAAGATCCGCTATGACTCAACATCACACATCCAATAAACAGACAAGTTCTAATAGAAAATACTAATATAATAAAAATGTCATGACCACAGACTACAACTGGCAGAAAGAATAGCCACTTCATCATACGTGAAAACACGCCGGCCATAAAACAACCAAATCTATCCGGACTAGATCGTACCCTCAAACTGTTTCCAATCTTACACTTTTTAAAGGCCCGACCACAAGCAGCGACAATTACAAATGAACATTGCTATCACACACAATAACAACAACTGGAGCGAAAGCACTACACAGCCACACAAACACCCCACTCACCCATACAACCTTTCATGTAGTCAACCACTGTAGCTCATAGTCGACTACACCTATAAGGTTTGTCTCTTTATCTATCCATACACTTTTAACTGTAGCTCATAACTTTTCTGACTTCTTACCTAAAGGTAGTTTGTCTCTTTTATCCATACTCTTTGTAACTCTACACTTTTATTTGTCGTTGTTGTACATTTCAGTATATATATGGTATAGGTTTATGTTGTATATGTCATGTTTTATAGTAAGTATTGTATCTAATATTACAGTCGCTGATGATGTGTAAGGATTTAACACGAAACGTCCTACGAAAAATTGAAAGTAAATAATTAATAAATATATAGTTACGACATGGATCTTGGACATATTATCTACAACCTGAATCATAGTGTAATAACAATTGTGTAAGAAAAAACTCGAAAAGATTCAAACAGAAAAATAGGGTGAACAATGGCATTACGCCTTGATCTTTAATGATTTTTAAGTATAAAAGAAAACATTTTTGCCTAAAATATACTAACTATATATATATATATATATATATATATATATATATATATATATATATATTTATATATATATAATTATATTATATATTATAATAGAGATATATATATATATATATATATATATATATATATAATATATATATAACTTACATATATATAATATATATATATTATATATATATAATATATATAATATATAATATATATATAATATATATATATATTATATATATATAATATATATAAATATATATATATATAATATATATATATATATATATATAATATATATATATATATATATATATATATATATATATATATATATATATATATATATATATATATATATATATATATATATATATATTGTTACATAGCTTACATAATTTCATCATCCTTTGTGTAATTTTTAACGCTTCCAGTTGCTGCATGTTTGATCACGAGCGTGTTCTGCCTCAGTCCCCCCCCTTCACCAATTATAGTAGAGAGTAAGGTCGACATTCTGCTTTTATACTTTGCGGGATTGTCATCTCTTTGTCCCCATGAGCTTCATTTTGAAAGGCGTCCTCATTACAAGTTAGTATCAAGCTCTCCTAAAGGTCTCCTATATAATGAGCTCCAGTCTCTGCACATCATTGCCACTTAGATCTGCTCCTCATTTTGGTTCACATCTCTGTCCTCCCCTGTACAGATATTGATTATTGTGAGTGCTCAAGAAATCTCCAACCATCTAGCAGCTGTGTGTAATTTGAGTATAACTGTTGTTGCATTTTTTTCTTTGTAATTCTGCATATAAGCATAAGTTGTAATTTGTGGGGCCTAAAGTAGTTTTTGTAATTCGTGTGGGGTTCTTTATGTCAACATCATTTTGATAATAGTTTTCAGTATCTGGTAAATTTCATTTATCTGGCATTCACTGAGTATTATCTGGTATCTCATTTTATCAGGGCTGACTTAGATAAATTTATTCTTGCTAATTTCGTGTTAATAGAGGCTATTGCAGTTAACCATATATTTAACCTGATTTTTGCCATTACATTATCCTTATGAGTCCTGAATGTTTTGTTGTTAATTTAAGCATTAAACTTTAACTTGTAATTTTACCTAACTCTTTTGTTTTGAACCTGGAACTTTACGGGACAGTAGTGACTCTTCGTATTCTCACTTAAAGTGTACGTTATCTTTCTCTGTTCCGTAACATAAATTTGGCGACCTCTCATCAGGATATTCAGGATATTATCATAAGGATATTGCTTGATATTTTGTGGCTGTTTCTTATTAATTATGTCTACTATTACTACACTTGATGAAGCCAAGGACTTTTTGTCAAATGTGCAAACAGTGTGTGATATAGAAAACAGAACAAAGAATGAACTTAAGCTTGTTGCTCAACAATTGGGATTTGTTGTTCGCTCTCATCAGTCTAAAGATCAGATTGTTGCCATGATTAATGAAAGCTTGTTTAATGTAACTCCTCCAAATGAGCAAACGCAGATTGAATTAGCTAAGTTACAGCTAGCCCTGCAGGAGGCTCGTGTTAATGAGGCAAATGCTCGTATTCAAGAGGCAGAGGTACGGGCTCAGGCACAAATTGAGCTTGCCAGGATTCAGGCAGACCATGAGTATCGCATGAAACAAGGTGGAACTGGATCATCTTGCTCTGATGATTTTGATGTGGCTAAAAATGTTAAACTTGTCCCTCCTTTTAATGAATCTGATTTAACAAAGTATTTTCAGTTGTTTGAGAGGGTAGCTACAGGTTTTAATTGGCCTAAGGAGTATTGGCCAGTACTCCTTCAAACTGTTCTCACCGGTAAAGCTCAAGTAACTTATGCATCTTTGCCTCAGGATCAGTCTGATAATTTTGATGTAGTTAAGAGCTTGATTCTTAAGGCCTATGAGCTTGTTCCTGAAGCCTATAGAGTAAAATTTAGGACAACTTACAAGCAAGATAAGCAATCCCATGTTGAGTATGCAAAAATCAAAGAAGATCTGTTAGAGCAGTGGTTAAATTCTAAGAATGTGGATTCTGATTTTGGTAAATTTAAGCAGATGATTTTGCTGGAGGATTTCAAGAGGTGTATTTATAAAGATGTAAGCCTATATCTTGATGAGAAAAGAATAGATAATTTGTCTGATGCTGCAGTTTTAGCTGATGAGTATGTTCTCACTCACAAGAGATATTCTAGAGAAAAAGGGAAAGCTGAGAGTAAGTACGTTGCCTCTACTCAGAGTACAGGTAACCGGAAAGAGAATAAGGATGATGTTTCTCAGGAAGTAAATACCAGCTTCACCTCTAGATTTCAGAAAAGTAAATGTACTTATTGTAGTAAGCTTGGTCATACTACGGAGAGATGTTTCAGGAGACAGCGTGATGTGAACAAAAAGGAGTCTTTAAATATTCAGTCAATTGGTCTAGTGTCCACTCTTGAGAGTTCCCAGAATTCTTTAACTGAGTTAACTGAACCTGCTTTGAGGGGTAACTTAAATTCTCATGATAGAGCTCCTCTTTTGAGCAGTAACGTGGGTGACACTCTCAAGAGTTCATGTGTTAATTTCCTGTCTGATGGTTTTGTCAGTCCTCTGGACGGTAATGACAGGAAATCAGTTCATATATATCGTGATACAGGTGCTTGCCAATCCCTTATGCTGACCAGTGTTCTAGGCTCTAATGTTAATTCCTCTGATGAAACTGTAATCTTACAAGGTGTAGAGAATAATTACTTCTCTGTCCCTCTGTGCAGAGTGAATTTAGAGTCTGGTTTTGTTAATGGTTCCGTTATGGTTGGGTT
>NC_137027.1:30764157-30821657 GCF_032717465.1 Coenobita brevimanus
CTCCCTTGCAAGCCATAAAATTTGAATTTAATCCTTAATTACAGTCGATATGTGCAAAAGAATTGCATGAATGCATGACTTGATGTTAAAGGATCAATAGACTACGTAAAGTTTCTTCTTAAAACTCGTGTGTACTGATAGGATATGGGATTTTTATGTATAGTACAGTATAAGCTAATAATACTCGTCTCCCGTCGCCCTGCGAAGCTCTCACCCAATGGCGCATGCAAGAGACGAGCTTTTACACAAAACAGCCGAATGCTGGGTACTGAACTGGGGTCGCAGAGAGCATATGTTTATAGAACAAAATATACTCAAAATTACATGATAGATCATTGGTGTAAGTTTTTGTCATACGTCGCGTTACACCCTGTATATACATATATATATATATATATATATATATATATATATATATATATATATATATATATATATGAAATTGGCATAACTATTAGTGCATATATACCCGTATATATTCCTTACCTCATGATGGGGATACGTCTTTGGTAAAGGTTTGTTATTATTGCTGTTATCATCATTATTACTACTACTATTATCAGTATTATTATCACTCGCTACTATTGTTATTATTATATCTGTTATCATTAATAGTATCATTACTACTATTGTCATCACTACTACTGTTATCACTACTGTTATTAACACTATTACTGTTATCACTGCTGGTATCATCACTACTACTATAGTTATTATCACTATTACTTTTATCATCATCACTATTACTATCATTATCACTTCTATTCTTATTATTACTATTGCTGTTATTGTTACGATTACCACTACTGTTATTATCACTACTACTGTTATTCTCACTATTATTGTGATCATTATCACTGCTGCTATTGTTATTATTATCACTACTACTATTATTTTTACTTCCTAACCCACAACAGGTCAGAGCAAGGCCGAGTGTGAGTCCTATCCCTGCTGCAGCTTGTATGGAGACGGCATTTGTCGCTGCGACAAAATATCTTGTCCCTTCAGTAGGAAGAGGTCGTCTGAGGAGCCCACCACGACCACAGCGACAACGAAGACGATCAGTACGACTCGAGGTGACCCCAGCATCGGCAGTGTGAGTAGTGGTAAAGGTCGTCGTGAAGCCCCCAGTGGTCGTCGCGCAGTATGGCAGTCGTAAGCAAGAACTCGGCTCCATTATCCTCAACAAGAACGACAAGAACACCAACAAAAACAACAATAACAGAACAACAAGAATGACAAATAAACAAGAACAAAGAACAAGAACAACAATACCACAACATTACAATAACACCAAAGTAGAAAAACAGGAAACAACAAAAACAATAACAAGAAACCATCAACAACAAAAACAGTGACAAATATATCCCGTTCCCCTTAGCCTGGCCCAGTTTTTCGTCCTTTTGCACCTTATTTCACGTAGCTCAGTGGCAGAATAAGATAATGCTACGGCTCTACATCCCTCCCATAGCACTTGCTCGTGACTAGCAGTTTGAAGGGGTTATTGAGGGCTCTGTCTCCCCCCCCCCACTTTGTTCCAGAATTCTCTCCTGTGCTTAATATAATCGCTTGGATGTGATATGGATTACATGAAAAGGTAAAAAAAAAAAAAAATTCTCTCTCTCTCTCTCTCTCTCTCTCGCTAGATATATTGTTCAGAGAGTGAAATACCATATCTCATTATCCTGTGTGGCGTTGGTATTACTGACTTTCGTGGGATTATCTTGTGTGGTGTTGTGTGATTGCTACTGACTAGGGTGGTATTATCCTGTGTTGTGGTGTGATGTGGGTATTATCGACTGGTGTGGTATTGTCCTGTGTTGTGGTGTGGTGTGGTTATCATCGACTGGTGTGATATTATCCTGTGTGGTGGTGTGGTGTGGTGTGGCTATTATTGACTGTTGTGGTATTGTCCTGTGTGGTGTGGGTATTTTTGACTGGTATTATAGACAGAAATCTAGACAACAACAGCCCCCTTGCTCCTTCAGGCTGTCTGATAGAGAGTTTAAAAGGATGGAGGCCTTGGAAAGAGGGAAAGGCTGACTGAGGGTGATAGTTCATCTGACTTACGTTTAAGATGATGATGGCGATGATGATAATGGGGAGGAGGAGAAGAAGAATGATGAAGGTGGTAGTGGTGGTGATGATGGTGGATAATGAGAAGTGGAGGAGAAGAATGATGGTGGATAATTAGAAGAAAAAGAACGGTATTTGTGGATATTCCGTAAAAACGTTTCCTTGGCAATTTAATATACACTTTATTTCTTAAACAGAATGAATGGAGGAAGGAAAAACAAAGGAAATAAAAAAACACGTGCGTGTGCCTAAAGTTCATAAAATATTTCTGAGAATTGGATATAAATAAAAGTGGATTAAATGTTTGTGGGAAGCAACTCCCAGGAAGTGAATTCCAGAGAGTAGTAGTTCTGGGGATAAATGAATTTTGATAAGTAGAGGTTCTGCATTGCGGGGGATAGAGTGTAAGTTCACGGGCGCTCCCACCTGCCCGAGCATTTCGAGGGAAAATGTGGAGGGGAGGCACAACAGAAGTAAGTTCGTCAGAGGAGTTACGGTAAAAATATCTGTAAAATAATGGTAAAGATGGAACATCTCAATGTACTGGTAATGGGGGGAGGTCCACCGTAATGACAGGATTATTAATTACTCTAATGGCTTCATTTGAATTTTTTCCAACTGCCTTATTGCAACTGCTCCACATCCACTCCACAGTGGCGAACAGTATTAGATCTAAGAATACACTTTACTTTTTGTCTATTGTGGCCAACTGCTCGTCAGTGAAGAATTCACGAACTCGGTACAGAAGTCCCAATTTTTTAGAAACATTTTTAGGAAGGGATTTAACATAAGCTGTCCAGTTTAGGTTGGTGTTTAGTTTGACACCTAGGATATCAAGTGTAGTGGATATGGGAATAATGACATCATTTAAAGTAATGTGGGAGTCTGACGGATTCTTTCTTTTGGAGAAATTGATGCATTTAGTTTTCTGAGTATTAAATGACACTAGATTTGTCTGAACCTACTGATTTTTTCAGAAAGGTCCTGGTTCAGAGAAATTGCTGTGTTTATCTGGGAATTTATATTATCAGATTGTGTAAAGGAGGTACTAAATGTGTAAGAACTATGAAGTGTCGAGTCATCAGCATAAGAGTGTATTGGGTTGTGAGTGACATAGGAGGTCATTGACATGAATGAGAAAGAGAGTTGGGGCCAAAACTTATCCCTGAGGTATGCCAGCATTTATGGAATGAAACTGGGAATTAATTTCATCTACCATTACCAGTATTTTTCTATTATGAATTTAAGCCGAAATTAGAGGAACCAGTGAGGCAAGGCCACAGTGTGACATGTTAGACAATATGGCCTGCTGCCGCACTTTGTTAAGTGCTTTTGAAATATCAAATGCTATTGTGTGTGTTTCATCATGTTGATCTATTATTTTGTTAATCTAATGGGTAAGAAGGCAAAAAATGTCTACAGTTGAACATTCTTGTTTTAATCCATACTGCCGATCATTGATAAATTTATTGATTTCTAGGTGCTTGACTATGTGTTTATTAGTGTCTCAAAAACTTTACAAAGAACGGAAGTTATAGCGATTGGTCTATAGTTTGATGGATCAGAAGTGGCCCCCTTCTTAGGAACAGGGTGGATATTTGCTTCTTTCAAAGAGGCTGGAAAACTTGAGGTATAGATGCATAAGCAGAAAAATTTTACCAATACAGGAGCCAACACTGGGGAGCAATTTTTACATACAATTGAAGGAATTTCATCTGGACCAGTAGCTTTATTGCTTGAGAGATTCTGTAATACAGCCCATACGTATCTTATGTGAATCTTGAAATGGGGTAATTGAGGGGAATTAAAATCAAGTACAGGAATACTGTGACTTTCTGTGTTCAGGGGTGACTGTTGAAAAAATATCAAGATGAAGGTTGACTTCTCTGCGTTGGTCACATACTAGATTTCCATTGGGGGACTGTAACAGTGGAATGGAAGAGGTGGTAGTGAAGTTAGATTTGAATTAATTAAGGGTAGACCAGAATATTTTATCATTTGGGTTGTTTAGTAGTTTGTTAGCTTGTCTATGAAAAAAGTTTGATTTAGAAAGATTGATAATAGTTTTGGCACGGTTTCTGATGTTTCTATAATAAAGGCTTCTTAAAGGTAAAGGTTCCTTTAGTTTTGGTCTTTGTGTAAGTGTTATAGGCTCTTGTTTCTTGTTATGTTACTCTATCACAATTGTTGTCAAACCATGTAGGTTAATTACATCTTTTTCTGTAACTATGATGGGGTATGAATGTTTCCATGCCGACTTTAATGTAATCTGTATGTAGCCCAATGTGAGTTTGCATCTTAAGAGAAACAAGAGGTCAAAGAAACATTCATGAAAAAATTTTGGAAACCCACCCAGTCTCCCTGTTGTAGTGCCATTTAGACACCATAACAGGTTCAGAGCAGGAGGACGTGGTAGGTGTTGAACTGGTGGCTTGTATCAGACAATGACCAGAGGATCTGAAGGGGGACTTCACTTCGACATAATAATTATCTGAATTGGTTGTTTGAAACACGTCCAATAGGTGGGGATTTTGACTGGAGTTGTCTGGTACACGGGTTGATTGACTGATTAAGTGGGTGAGATTAAATGAGCCTGCAGATTGCTCACATTCAAGACCAGAGTCATCACTTCTGGCTGAATAAGTGAGCCATCCATCATTATAGACATTAAAATCACCCAGGATAGTAATTTCTGATGCAGTATTAATGTTGATTACACTTAGTTGTGAATACAGTCAAATAAACTTGGTGTTTGAGGGGCATTAGGGGAACAATAAACACAACAGAAATGCTAAATTTTACCCAAAGAGTTTAATTTGTGTATGGAATAGACGAAATAAAGAGAATTAAATTTAGTAATCTCCTCCACGGCAATTTCTGATTTAGCAAGGCAACATACTCCTTTGGGTCTGAAATTTTGAATCAAGATATTACCAGGAAAATTAATCTAGCTAAATCGGAGGTGGAGCTTACCTGAGTCTCTGTCAAAAAAAAACAAATCTGGGGATTCAAACTGGAGGAAATTGTGAACAGAGTTGATGTTGGAATGAAGTCCCCTAATATTGCAGAAGAAAATGTTATCGCCCTGACGAGCAGTTTTGGGGCGCCGCAACACTGAAGGTGGCACGGTAGCTTGATGATGACCAGGAGAGCACTGTGCGGACGACCCAACCCTGTTGGTAGTGGTCGTCCGAGAAACCATCGCACTAATTCCCAGTACAGCAGCAGCCATGGTTATTTTTATGGGGGGGGGGGAGCTGGGATATGTTGTGGAATGTGTATATGTAATGACAAGATCGGTGTTTTATGGAGAGAGGATAGCTGGTTTAAGGCAATGTGATATAATGTGGATGTGTGTGTTATGTAAGGAAGGCAGCCTGATGCCCTCTGATGTGTGAGGCAGAAAGATGTGTAACCAGCTACCAAGACCTGCCAGAGAAAATGGAATCCAGGCTATTCCTTGAGTCTCCCGTTATCTTGGCGGTTGTACTTCCCTGGGCGGGGCGCCTACCCCAGTCTTCTTGTATAGTTTATTAATGCAGATTATGAAGGTACAGTATTTAAAAGATATACATAACATACGAGGGAATAATAACATGGAGTAAGTAAAATAATTAGCCAAAGAGCAACTGTTAAGCCATGTCATTCGTTCGTTCGTTCGAGAGAGAGAGAGAGAGAGAGAGAGAGAGGTTACTTTTTGCTGATCTTACTGAATGAGATTTTTCCTCGTTTATTTATTTATTTTTTTTACCTCGTATTACACCATCCATCCCTTCCTTCCCCACTCCCCCCTTCCCTCCCCCCTTCCCCCTCTCAGTAGTAGTGGTAGTGTTGTATAGATGTTGATGCTGTCTGTGTGGCTTAGCAGACCCATCGATCACAAACAACCAACACCTTCATGTGGCAGACAGCTCCTAGCCAGGGTGGGAACAGGGTCCTTTCACACGGCAAGGTGCAAGTAAAATGAAAGGTGCATACCCCCAAGAGGATGAGCTGTGTATAGGATATGTATTTGTAGTAGTGTCAACCCATACTTTGTCTACTTGGTAAATGTGGCTGAGTTCCCCGCCTGGGAGTGTTGTGCATGGCCAGCTACCACGACACTGCCATGGTAGTACCTCCCTGAACGATGGTAACCATGCAGCTACTACATTTTTGGTGGGCTAACGGGTGCTGCACCTTGCCCAAGGGTGACCCGGGACTGTGCAGGGCAGGGGGGGTCCATCTTCTCTGAACCGGACCCGTCACAAGGCCGCATACTTATGATGCGTTAGGTAATGATGATCAGTTAAGCAAATTATACTCGTTTTACTCTAATTTGGCCAAGATTTTTTGGTTATTTTGTAGTTTATTTCACACTCTACATTCCTTCCATAACACTTCTTCATGACTGGCATCATATTCTACTGTTAATCTCATGTAACAGCTTAGAATTCAAGATGGAGAGATGGCAATTTTAGGCCAAGTTAAAGTGAAAATGGTATAAGACACAATGGAGTATAGAGGAAGGCAAACAGTAGTAGGAAATCCTTTATATATATATTTTTAATGCAATATGTTTTTCTATCTATCTATCTATCTATTGCCAGACGCCTCAATCCCGTTTGGGGTGGCCACAAACAAATCGCCTCCAAGTCGCCCTGTCCCCCGCCATTTCACTGCCCTGCTCCCAACTCACACACCCCTCTCTCATATACTTCTCCACCCCATCTCTCCATCTCATCCTCGGCCTCCCCCTCCCTCTTTCCCCCTCCACCTCACTCACATACACTCTCTTCGTCAGTCTTTCACCCTCCATCCTCTCCACATGGCCAAACCACCTCAGTGTGTTCCTCATAACGCTTCCTATCACATCCACATCAACACCACAACGCTCCTTTATATCCTCATTCGTCAGCCTGTCTCTCCATGTGACTCCACAGGCTCCTCTTAAATAACTCATTTCCACGGCTCTCACTCTTGACTTGTGTCCTTCCAACAACGCCCAAGCTTCACTTCCGTACGTTAGAGTTGGTATCACAACACTGTCATGTAGTAACTTTTTCACTTCCATGCTCACTTCCCTGTTTCTTATCACTGCTTTCAAAGAACCAGCAACCTTTCTTCCCTGCTGTACCCTTTCACGCACTTCACCCTCCAAACCTCCATCCTTACTCATCACACTACCCAAGTACTTAAACGTACTCACATTTTCCAATTCCTCACCATCCAACCTCGCTGTACATTCACTGACTTCACCTCTCTCAAAGACCATCACTTTACTCTTCCCTACATTCACCTTTAGATTCCGTTTCTTACACAACCTCTCAATCTCATCCACCAAGCCTTGCAGCTCCCCTTCGTCTTCACTCAACAACACAGTATCATCTGCAAACAACAGTACAGGGAGTTTCCAAACACTATCCTCTCTCACCAGGGCCACTCCAACATCCACTACCTCTTTTATTACCCCATCCATGTACAAATTGAACAACCATGGAGACATGACACATCCCTGTTTCAACCCAACTTTCAAAGAGAAAAATTCACTTAGTTCACCATCCACACGCACTGCAGCCTTCGCACCATCGTACATACTCTTCACAGCATTCAACAGCTTCCCATCTACTCCATATATTCTTAACACTTTCCACAATCCTAGTCTATCCACCCTGTCATATGCTTTCTCCAAATCCATGAAAGCCGCATACAACTTCTTTCCCTTCTCTAGAAACTTTTCCACTAAAGATCTGAGAATGAATATCTTATCTACACAACCTCTTCCCTTCCTAAAGCCTCCATGTTCTTCTCCAACTAATTTCTCTGTTCTTTCTCTAACTCTGTCAATAAGTATCCTACCATACACTTTTCCTATTATACTAAGAAGACAAATGCCCCTATGGTTACCACACACTTCTTTTCCCCTTTTCCTTTGTACAAGGGAATAATTATTTAACTAGAACCACATATTGAAATTATGCTTAAATATGGGGAAGCAGTCTTAGTCTCATTTAAACCCTCTTCGGATGTAAAGTCAAAATAGTTATCTATCTAGCTTTCAATCTATTATCTATCTATCTATAATTTATAATCTATCAATGACTATATGTGTGTATGTATGTATGGATGGATGTATGAATGTATATGACCATACGAGACAGTCATACAGACAGACAGAGAGGGAGAGACTAAGCTTCTCTCTCTCTCTCTCTCTCTCTCTCTCTCTCTCTCTCTCCACACACGCACACACACACACACAATACTTTCCTCTTTCCCTGCCCCACTAATTCCAACCTCATCCCCACAAATCACTCGAAGGGAGGATATTGCTGGGCTTGTGAGAATTTCCCCAGTGTTTGTTCACTTTGAGGTTGTTACCCTGTGCGAAAAAGTATAGATTTATTAACTAAAATGATAGAGAGTTAGACACTGACAAGGAGAGTGTATGTGAGGGGTAGGGGAAACTTGAGGATGCGATACAGGGATGGAGTGGAGAGATATGTGAGAGGATGGGGAATGAGGCTGACTAGAAACATATACAGTATATGAGTGAGGTGGAGGGGGAGACCAGGGATGAGATGGAGGGATGGATTGGAGAAATACTGTATATGAGAGGATGCGGAATAAGAGACTGACCAGAAAAGTGTATGTGAGGGGTAGGGGGAAACCTGAGGATGAGATGCAGGGATGGAGTGGAGAGATATATGAGAGAGGGGGATGGATAATGAAACTGACTAGAGGGAGTATATGTGCAAGGTGGAGAGGGAACCAAAGACGAGAGAGATTGATAGATGAGTGGTGAGATACACATATATGAGAGAAGATGGTGATTCAGAGATTGGATAGAAAAGCAACTATTGCTACTACTACTGCTGCTGCTGCTGCTGCTGCTGCTGCTGCTACTACTACTACTACTACTACTACTACTACCACTACTACTACTACCACTAATTACTGCTACTACTGCTACAACTAACAATATATATATATCATATATATATATATATATATATATATATATATATGCCGTGATGACATTGTGTGAAACGAAGGTGAAATGGTGTGAAGAGGAGTGGAAGGGTGTGATATGTGTAAGATCGAGCATGAATGGGCGAGGAAGATGCAAGGAAGGAGTTGCTTTGTTGAGGAATGAGGTGTGAAAGGGTGGAATGAGACACTACAAATGTGTCACCTCGAGGTGTATGTATGTCAAGTTCAAGTCTGAGAAGGTGAAAGTGGTGGTGATTGTAGCATATGCACCGTGTGAGGACAGGAGTGAGAGGGAGAAAGACAGGTTTAGGGATGAGCTGGATGAAGTAGTGGGAGAAATGCCCAGGAGCTATAATGTGATTGTAATGGGTGATATGAATGGAAGAGTAGGCACTGGTCCTTAGGATAACATAATGGGTTGTAATGGAGTACAAGGAGAAAATGATAATGGGAAGCAACTAAGGGATATGTGTCATTAGAGGAGGTTGTGCATTTGTAACTCGTATTTCAGACAATGATAAACATAAACATACATCGTTTAGCAGTAACGGGGATCGTGTTGAAAGAAGCTTGATTGATAACGTGCTCGAAGAGAAATCGATGATGGGAATGGTTGCTGATACGAGGGCCGTGAGAGGACGATGTGGAGGACTGTCAGATCTTATGATTGTGGTATGAAAAATCAAGCTGAGAGGAGTGAGGTAGATCAGGAGAGAAAGGAGCAGTCAAGGAGAAAAACTGAAAGTTGAGAAGCTGAGGATCAAAGAAATGACAGATGACTGCAGGACCAAAGTAGAGTTAGAATCAGTGCATTGGAATGAAATGGATCTGGACAGCCTGTGGAATGTATATAGTGACTGCTTAGTTAGGAATGCTAAAGCGGTGTGTGGTGAGGCAAGAGTAACAACAAAGAAGAAAGGTACGGCATGGTGTGATGATGAGGTTAATACAGAAGTAGAGGAAATGAGGAAGAAGTGGCAAAAGTGGTTACTGGACAGGGGTTCAGCTGAAAAAAGAACAATATACTGAGAACAAGAAGCACCTAAATAGACTAGTGAAGAGGAAAAGGAAGGAGGTAAATGATGGTCTCGGAAGAAAAATGAATGCAAACTACCCTGAAAATAGGAAGTTATTCTGGAAAGAGGTGCAGAAATGTAGAAGTGAAAGTGGAATGAAATGTGATGGTGTGATGGATGTAGGTGATAGATTATTAACCCATGGAGATGAAGTAAGGACCAGATGGAAAGAATATTTTGAAAGCCTGATGAGTGAGAATAGAGAGAGCAGAGCGGCTGTAAACATGGTTGGTTTTGGAGGTGTGCAGAGAAGGAAGGCAGTGCCAGGAGACGTGACACTCGCGCAGGTGAAGAGTGCTGTGAAGCGGCTGAAACATGGGAAAGAAGCTGGGGTTGATGAGATGTATGCAGAGATGCTTAAGCGTAGTGGAGAAAGTGGAATGAAGTGCTTGTTGGAGATATGTAAGAAGGCATGGATGAGTGAAACTGTGCCTGCAGAGTGGAAAAAGGCTGTGATTGTACCCCTTTACAAAAATAAGGTGAGCGAAGTGAGTTGAAGAATAATTGTGGCATAAGTTTATTGAGTGTGATGGAGAACGTATATGGAAGAATTATTATAGAGAAAGTAAGAGAGATATCAGAAGTCCTAGTGAGTGATGAACAGGGTGGCTTTAGAAGTGGCAGAGGATGTGTGGATCAAATATTTGCAGTGAGACAGATAGCAGAGAAGGCTTGTAAGAAGGACCATAAGGTGTTTATGGTATTCAAGGATCTAGAAAAAGCATACAACAAAGTAGACAAAGAGGGATTGTGGAAAGTTTTGCACATGTACTGTGTAGATGGTAAGCTGCTTGGTGCTGTCAAGAGTTTTAATGATGGTAGCGAGGCATGTGTAAGGGTTAATGGGTATGTAAGTAAATGGTTTATGATCGGTATAGGCGTGCGACAAGGTTGTGTAATGTCCCCATGATTGTTCAATATATGTACGGATGGGGTGATGAAAGAAGTAAAAATACGAGTAATGGAGAGAAGAATGTCGCTGGTAATGAATGATGATGGACGGAGTATCTCAAATTTGTTATATACTGATGATGCAGTACTGCTTGCAAGTACCAGACAAAAACTTAGTAGGCTAGTGCAGAGATTTGCTGATGTCTTTGAGCGTCGTGCCTTGAGAGAAAATGTACAAAAGAGTAAAGTGACGGTTATTGAGAAAGAAGGTGACTCCCAGTGTGATGTTACAGTGAATGGAGAGAGACTGGAACTGGTGAGAGAATTCAAATACCCACATACAGTGACAGAAAAGAGAGGAAAATGTGCAAAAGAAGTGGAATGTAGAGTGACACAAGAAAGAAAAGTAGCTGCTGCAATGAAGGTCTTGATAAGAAACAGAGGCTGAGTGCTGCAGCTGCACGAGACTTACTGTACATGAGAGAGTGTTAATGCCAACCTTAACATATGGATGTGAGACTATGGTGTGGCATGAAAATGAAAAGTCAAGAGTAAGAGCAGTGGAGATGGGACTCCTTAGGAATGCATGTGGCGTACAGAGGGTGGATAGGATACGAAATAATGTGATTCTTGAAAGATGTGGAGTAAGGAACTTGGTGGACATCAGAATCGAAGAGAGTTTACTGAGATGGTATGGTCATGTGGAGAGAATGGATACATATAGAGTGGTGAAAAAGGTATATCTGAGCGAATTTGATGGAGGAAGGAGAAGAGATAGGGCAAGGAGAAGGTGGAGAGATATGGTGGATGAGTGTATGAGGACGAGAGGTTTGGAAATCTGTGACGCTAAGGAAATGACAAGAGATCGAGCTGGCTGGATGAATGTTGTGAGGAGAAGTGCATAATCAGGGATATTGGCATCCCTTTTTAACGTGGCAGTGTCCGGATTGACTCAATTGGATACGTTTATATGAAGCTATAGAAAGTGGTGAATGTTTCTGGGGTATCCGAAAGAGCCAGGATTCCAGGGGCTTGAATGATGAGTGATGCTTGGCCCACTGGGCTGGGCAAATTCTGTCTGGATTTTGCTATTCCTCACCCTGCCCTTGAGTGGGAAAGGAGATACGGATATTGATGATGATGATGATGATATATATATATATATATATATATATATGTGTGTGTCATCATCATCATCATCAGCCATTACAAGTCCACTGCTGAACAAAGGCCTCCCCCAACCTTCTTCACGAATTCCTTGACTGAGCCAATCTTTGACACGTTTTTCCTGCAAATTTCTCAATTTCATCCCTCCACCTCCTGTCTGGCCTTATTCTGCTACGCTTACAATCTCTTTGTGTCCAGTCAGTCAAGCTTTTGCTCCATCGATTATCCGTTATTCTTACTATGTGGCCTGCCCACCTCCATTTCTGTTCTTTTATAACTTCTAAAATATCTTTGACTTTAGTCTGCTCTCTCACCCAAGTTGATCTTTTTCTGTCTCTTAAAGATATTCCCAACATTGATCTTCCCATTGCTCTTTGAGAACGGATTAATTTATTTTCCATCGATTTTGTCAGTTTCCAGGTCTCACTGTAACGCCGAAGAATTTTAGGATACTGCCACCAGTGTAATGCCTAATGTAACGCTCAGAAATTTTAGTCATCGCTAAATGACACCAGTGGAATGCTGGGCATTTTAGAGATTATGGAAAATGAGTGGCGTGATCTTATTTGAGAATTTGTGGGAAATGAGGAAGCGTGATTTTATTAGAGTTTAAGGGAAATGTGATAACATGATCTTATTTGAGAATTTATGGGAAACGAGGGAGCATGATCTTATTTGAGAATTTATGGGAAACGAGGGAGCATGATCTTATTTGAGAGAACCTGAGCTATTAGATATAAGCACACTTTGTGGGCCACTCAATCTCGTCTGTACCATACCTTGGAGGATACCAAAACTTGAACTCAAAATGACTTACCTTAAGATTTACTAAGCACTAACAACTGAGGCAGATCACTCTGCACACCGTGAATGAATCCAAAGGAAATAACAATGAGGATCTATATTACTAGAAATATGAAACTTTACAAGCTAAATTAATACTGAAAGAATATTGATACACCTAGATATATTAATCCCGTGGTCAGAGTTAGACTCGCGGGAAGATTCAAAGAATACTGATACACACGAATATATTAATAACGTGGTCACATTTGGAATCGTGAGAAGATTCAAAGAATACTGATACACACGAATATATTAATCCCGTGGTCACAGTTGGACTTGCAGTAAGATATTCTCTTAAGGTTAAACTCGTCTAATTCAGGAATCATTTGCAGTAAAGTTACAGTAAATGTATGAACAGCAATCAAATGGATTGTAATCAAAATGGACCAACCGATATATTCTTTACTTAAGCTATATGAACTAGGAAAAGGAGGGCGGGGGGGGTGATTGTGTGAGGCGTTGGCAGTGTCTTGAAAACGGACGATCTGCAGTGATGAAGAGAAGCTGCGGTCTCATTAATCAGTACAAGAGGGATCAGGGGAAAATATGACCAAGTTATTTCACGAACGTATATGATGACTTATTAAACGAGGGACGGGGGGGGGGAGGATAAGAGGTCGACACTAACCTGCAATGATGAAGGGAAGCGGTGGTCTGGCAGTTTTTTTTTTTTTTTTTTTTTTTTTTTGTCTATCGACCATTGGGGCCAAAGCCCCTGGTCATTAAGGCGGTATATATATATATATATATATATATATATATATATATATATATATATATATATATATATACAAACATATATATTTAAATACGTACACACACTTCCATGCATATCCAGTATACAGACACACTTTCACGCACACGTACATACATATATAATTTTTATTTTATTTATTTTTTGTATTTTTATTTTTTAAATTTTTTCTTGATTTTATATTTTTTATACCTTATAAAGAAAAACCTAATCTAAAACCCTAAAACTCATCACCTAACAGACATATTGCTAACCTATAAATCCTACAGAGACAAATAGCTAGACCTACACTAATGGTAAAAATACCTCGACTAACAGAACACCATCAACTACAGATATGTAATGCCTTTCTACATTACATTCCTGCACTCATCACCTGGTGACTGTCAGACGAGGCACAACCTAATATAGGGGACATCAATATATGAAAGGGAACCAGACGAGTCAGCAACATTTCCATATAGGTCAGCTGTCGGCACTAATTAGCACAACTTGAACAATATGGTATAATCTATTTACATAATTTGTACAAAAAAGTGAAGTACCTCGCCCAACAGACCACCATCGACTGCAAGTGCCCAATACCTTTCTATATTGCACGATTGCACTCATCAGCTGCTGACTGTCAGTCGAGGAACGGGGTTTAATGTAAGGGACATCTATATTAGAAATAGATCAGTGAGAGGAGGAACTATTTCAAATATGTCAACTGTCAACCCTAATTAATAGTACAATATATACATATTTACAGTCCATAAAAACCATAACCATATAGTAAAAAAGTCACATCATTCTGATTGGTCCGGTCTCTCTCAAGAAAGCCATCAATTTATCAGTCATAACAATGTCCCCATCACCCAGGATGGTGGAAAGGGTGAAGGGGACGTCTGCTGCACCACAGTGATTTATAAGTGAAGCCCTTTCGCGAATAAATCGCCGACAGCGCAGGATGATATGACTGATAGATAACACTGCATCACAGATGTCACAGTGCGGTGGGAATCGTTTTTCCATATAAGGTTTCATGTGTGTTAGGATGGTGGCATTGAGTCACAAACGAGCCAACACTTTTTCTTCCAGGCAACTGGGATGGTTGGCAGAGTCCCAGTCGCCTAGGTACGGCTTACACGTTCGAATATTTATTCTGGTCCACTGACCTTGCCACAGAAGATTTATTGATTTCTTTCTGAGAAAGAGACTCGACCATAGATCACGAGGAACGTCCCAAGTCTCCTCGAGCTCTACAGCCGACTTTGCAAGTAAGTCAGCCTGCTCATTGCTGTAGATGCAACAATGACCAGGCACCCAGATCAGCGTGAATGACTTGTTGCATGAATGCAACTTATTAACAATGCGGCCCTGGATTCGTGCGAGTCCGTAGTTCAAGATGCAATTGCCTGAAGGACTGATTTTGAGTCTGAAAATATAACAAATGAGTCACGCTGAGAATTGAGAGCATAGTCTATGGCTTTGTCAATAGCAAAAAGGTCGGAGGTAAACACAGATGTGTGAGATGGCAACTGATACCTGAAGGCACATTCAGTCGACCACACACTAGCACCCACACAGTCACTCGACTTGGAGCCATCAGTGTTCAATTGATGGGATCCCAAGTGACGAATGATGACGTTACAAAACAAGTGGTGGACCTCCACCTCCAGTGCCTTGGTCTTAGGTGCTGGGAGCCATGATACATCAACAGTAAAGTCGGGTGGCTCCCAAGGCGCTATATTTTTTAACACCAACTTGTCACAGTCAATTGGGTCCACACCAAGCTCCTGAGTCAGTAAGTGGAGGCGAACAGCAAGTGGCCGACGCACCCCACGCAGAAGATGGTGGTACTGACGCAGGGGGGTTCAGGCCACATTACCGATATTACTTTTCCTATATGTTTTTAGTCCATACGACAAGGCCAGATGGTCACGGCGAATACGGAGGGGAGGCACATTCGCCTCCACTTCCATACGAGATACACGGGTACACCGGACGGCTCCAAGACTCATTTGCAAATATTTATTCTGCAATACATCCATATCCTATAAGCGTGGCATCGGATGCCGAGCCATACACCTGTGTGCCATAGTCTAACTTTGAACGAATAAGGGACTTATACTCCATTAATAAAGATTTTCTGTCGGCACTCCATGTAGTACCCGCTAGGTACTTGAGGACATTTAAAGGTTTATCACAACGAGCAATCAGATAATTAACATGAATTTTGAAGTTCAACTGACAGTCAAAATGTCGTCCCAAAAACTTTACTGAATTTTGAAAAGGTACTGCCTGATTATCCAAAGTTAAGCACAAATTAGGTACGTTACAAGTCGTAAAAACTACAGTGGCACACTTAGGGACAGAAAACTTAAATCCCCACTGCGAGGCCCATTGGCGGACAGAATCAAGGGCTGCTTGAATCCACCCAGCCCAAATTTGTGCATTATGGGAAGAGTGCCATAATGCACATTCGTCCGCATAGAGCGAGTATTTAAGATTCCTGGGGATGGGAGCTGATGACAGAATATCATTGATCATAATACTAAATAAAGTGGGACTAAGCACACTTCCCTGCAGCACCCTGTTTTCCTGGATAAATATATCTGATGTTACATTACGGGGCAATTTGACAGAGAAAGTCCTGTCTCTTAAGAAATTTGAAACAAAAATAGGCAAATTTCCTCTTAAACCATAAGCATAGAGTTTCATTAGTATACCGTGTCGCCATGTCATGTCATAGGCCTTATGGATGTCCAAGAACACCCCTATCATGAATTCTTTTTTGGCAAATGCCTCTGAAATACAATGCTCCAAATTCATTAAATGATCTAGTGAACTTCTGTGTTTACGGAAGCCACATTGTTGATCATTTAACAAATTCTTCGACTCTAAAACAAAAAGAAGCCAGTTGTTTACCATTCGTTCCATGACCTTACATAGAAAAGAAGTCAACACAATTGGACGAAATGAAATGGGGTTCATAAGACGACCAGCCTCTTTGGGTATCGGTATGATGTGCACAAAGTGCCATGAGTTTGGGAACATTTGAGATGCCCAAATCTCATTGTACGAGTACAATGCTAACATCTCAATCAGGTTGTCCTGATTACAATGCTGGCTCATACCATATGTGACGGTGTCTGGTCCAGGGCTGGTGTGTTTACAGGATTTAACCCGCCCCATCCCGACGTTTTCTGGGCAGTGGTACGCCCAAGTCCCGACATTTTTGGACCTTTTTTTTTTCGGCTCAAACATTCGCTTTTGGTGAGAAACATCGAAAATTCACAGAGAAATTGCTCACCTGAGGTTTAAAATACTCGATCCAGGTACGAGTACCTCCTTACCTGACTGGGTTTTCTAACAGGCTGGCACCAAAGAAAACGAGTTCTATGGGAGGGTAACTATTTTATCCACTCATAAACAGTATTTATTTATTTACTTGGTACGAATTTATATGTAGTACAAGAGTATATTGGTTTTCAATCAGTAATATAGGCATTATAAGCATTGTTTCACTCACTAACTTATCACCATTCATGACCTTTTTTTTCCCACATTACCTGATCATCATTTCTGACTGTTTCTTCCTCTAATGCTATGTAAACTTTGTCCTCCACATTGTCATCGATTGGGGAATCACTCTGGCCCTGAATGTCTTTATTGGCCAGGTCACTGGTAACAGGTGAATTGCAGAGACAATGGCGTGCAGGGGGGGGGAGGTTATGCGGTGTAAGGCATTGTCCCTGCTTGGCATCTTGTAGAGGAATAGAGGAAGGTGTCCCATGTATACGTGCCAAAAATCACTCGCGAAATCACTTGCGAAAATTGAAAATTGTGCAAATTAGGGACCTTGCAATGTTGCCGCATTAATTTACGTCTCTGGGATATGAGTGCACATTATGTGAGGACGCGAATTCACGTCTCCGGGATGGGGTGGGTTAAGGGCAAGGAGCAGTTCATCTAGCGTAATCTCTTGGTTGTACAGGAAGTCTACGTCTTTTGTCGCAAAGTCTATTAACTGTAGCTCAGCCATGCGTTTATGATGTTGAAAACGCGGATCATAATTGGCTGAGCTACTTACATGAGAAAAACACCTGGCGAGGATGTTAGCAACGTCCACGGACTCGTCATAGATGGTGTTGTTCACCTGCAGGGTGGTGACAGGGAAGAATGAGCCTTTATTATTTAATATTCTGATAGTGGACCAGACTTTACTTAATGGTGTAGTACGAGTCACTGTGGACACAAAGGACCGCCAGGAGTCATGTTTGGCCCTTCTTATTATTCTCCTTGCTTCAGCCCGTGCCTGTATGTATGCAAGAAAATTTTCCTCAGTGGGCTGACTATCAAAAATCCTGTATCTCCTATTGCATTTTCTTAATGCTTGTCGGCAATCTGGCATCCACCAATGTGCTCTATGCTTCACATGAATTGTAGAAGTCTTGGGAATAGCAGCCTCAGCTGCATGTAATATGGATTTGGTTAAATTTTCGACCTTAACATCCATGGTTTCCCCAGATATATCTAAATTGGCGATCCTTGAGAAGGATCCCCAATCTGCTTTCTTATAGTTATATTTTGAAGGTGGAGGGTCCAAAATGATGTCGCATGTATAAGAAAGACAGATGGGTAAATGATCACTTCCCAAGGAGTCGTCATATGGGTCCCATGAGAAATATTGATGTATACCAGGGGAGGCCAGAGATAAATCAAAGGCCGAAAAGTTACCAGTACGATCATCTACACGAGTCGCTCTACCATCATTCAGAAGACAGAGGTTGGACTGTAGTATTAGGTCGGCTATTTGCTCCCCACGAGCATCAATCCTCAAGCTACCCCATTGATAGTGATGGGGATTAAAGTCGCCCAACACTAACTTATTGCCAGGAAGATGTTCAGATAGTGAATTTAAAGCATTACTATCAATGAGGCCATGTGGAGGACAGTATAGAGAGCAAACAGCCAGATATGTGTTATTAAATTTTTCTCTGCACGCGACAGCTTCCAGAGTAGAATTTAAAATCACATCCGTTTGTGGGTGTGCTTTGTGAGTGTATATGGCAACTCTGTGACCTTCATATCTTCTATACGAGTGGTAGTGTTTGAACTGTGGAGGATCAGGATGATCCTCCAGGAGCGTCTCCTGTAAACAAACAATGTTTGGCCTGTGTATTGAAAGCAAGATTGCTATATTTTGTAACTTATTCTGAACACCTCTACAATTCCACTGTAATACAGTGAATGCGTTGTTTTAAGATTGACGAGGGTGGCCACTATGCTTAGTTTTTTTATGCCCCTCGCGACCAGGTGAGTGGCTACCGGGGGACCTTTCCCTGTGCTTGCTCGTGGAGATCTCCATATTCTCGTCAAAACAAGGCTCCCAGACTTCACCGAGGAAGAGCTATTCTTTCTCTCCCTCACTGGAGCAGGAGCGGGAAGGACATGAGGACGTGCTGGCTTGGTGAGAGTGGTCAAATTAATTTTATCAGATTTGTCAGACTTCTGTTTTTGCTGCACTGACTGCGAAGGAGCAGCGGCAGCCTGAGAGTATGAAGTAGCAACAAGGATGTCCATCAGAGAGTTGGAGCATGCAGGAGGCTTAGATTGAGAGGTAGAGCGTGGGGCAGGAGGAGCGAATGTAAGGTCAGTCTGCATTTCCATGGTGCACATCACGGGACAGGACACAACCGCCGATGCATAGGAGATTTTAGGCTTGGGAGTTGCATGCAACTCCTTCTCCTTCTTCCTAGCATCGTAAAAGGATATGCCCTCAGTCGCTTTCACTGTGCAGACCTCCTTCTCCTCCTTCCACTTGGGGCAAACCCGAGAGGAAGTGGAGTGATTGCCCTGGCAGTGAAAGCAACATTCAGTCTCAGATGTGCAGTGTTCAGCAAAATGTCCTACAGCCGTGCACCTGCCACACACGAAGTTGGAAGCCCAACAAGCCTTCTCATGATGCCCATAAATCGGGCATTTTAAGCAACGAAGGGGTTCAGGATGCGTGGTCTTACGTTAAGAATTTTGTATCCAGTTCTGATGTTGGAAGGTAAAGAAACTTTGCCGAACGTTAGGACAACAGTGGCCTTCATCGTCCTCCTGCCTTCCGAGAATCTAGTGATGAAGCGAGCTTCTATAACATCCTGCTGAGCAAGTTCCTGTATGATCTCTTCCTCCTCCATAACCACAAGATCCCTGCAGGTGAGGACCCCCTTCCAGGAATTCATGGAGTGAGGGATCGTGGTCTCAACATTATAACAATGGAACTTGCTCAGTTTAAGCAGATCCTTTACCTGGGCTGAATTCAGTTTTTATGAGAAGGTCTCCACTGGCAAGTTTTTTCACTTGTTCCACCTCTTCTGCACACCAATCAATCACCTTCTTGATGAGGAAGGGATTGAGGCTGGACAGGGGAGTGGAACCAACCGCATGAATCTGTACAAACATGGCATTTTTAACACTAATGTCAAGACGAGTACGTGTCTGGGGCCATTCAGTCTGGGGGCAGTCCGTCCGTGAGACAGTAGGGGGTCGGTCAGGACTACCTCCTCCCCTGAAGGGGGGGATGCAGCAGGGGCATCCGCCATAGTGACCACTTAAGGAGAAAAAACAAACAAGGGACAAAAAAAACAGGGCAAAACACCGAAGGCTAAGATTGCCCTCTCAAACCACTCCAGGGAGGCCTGATCGTGTTGGTTCACGCCCCAGAGCGATCAGTGGGGGGGACCCTCCGTGGGCAAGTATGCAAAGGTAATCTTTGTAAATAGATATAGACACTTACTACATCTCTAGCAAGGGTAGGGAGGAATATGAGAACTAGCTATCCTAAATTTTATTGCGGTATTTACAAAACTAATGCCGGTGAGGCAGCTCTAGAATGCTTAAGGAGAGATCAACGAATACACCTCTGCCCTCTCCACGACCATTCATCAAAGTATCAAAGTCCCTGGTTGTCCCCGGTCGTCAGCGGTTGTCGCCGCCTTGTGCCTTTTTATACTAAACCAAGACAGTGTCCGGGAATCGGCTAAAACTTTAATTACTTTGTATTATTTTCGACTCTCTAGGATCTTCAAAGAATACGAGATACGTTTGCACTTAACATATGTAGATAAATGACTTACGATGTTGAAATTTTTGTGATAAGCGTACAGGAACTACAGTCATAACGAAGCCAAATTAATTCAAACAGTTTTATTACCTGCGTCGATTTATATGCCCACATGACTGTAAACACGTTTCAGTAACATGAATTATGCTCTTCACAAATGATTACCTTCAACAATCTTGATTTAGACATTTTTAATTCACCACAGCATAGTTCAAAAAGGGAAATCTATTGACTTCGGCAGGTAAATTTCTAGGTCATAATATAAAGGAAGACATTTGCTAATTTTAATCCCTACTAAAATTTAGCGGTTTTACGTCTTTGTTGGAATGGCTGGTCCATATGTATAACATTTAATCATATTCGCACCAATACTTGACTCATTACTATCAATATCAGAATCATGTTCACAATATGAATATCAACTAAGACTAGACTTAAATACAAGATTTAATGGCTAAATGAACTGTACAGAATATTTACAATGTTACCTAAGTTTTAAGATTACACTTACAATACTAGCTTATACTAACTTATACTAATACTTAAAATTATGGCACTACATGGGTCCTTCCTCTGGAATTTTTTTTTTTGAACATTGGAAGTCAACATTCAAATCATTCATCTACATTTCCTAGGGACGTGTGTGCGGACGGGACGGACTTTCCAAAATTGACTGCGAATCTTTCTATACAAAGATTTCCCTGACTCTTCCTCCTATATGTGGCACCTGTCAGTCCACAAGTAGAATAACATACCCCAGGGGGTTACTTCTTGTCATGGTACCCTCTCGAAATCCAGTGGAGAGGTGTGCCCCAGCCAACCTCCTACCTGGGTGGCAACATGGTCATCTCACCCGAACTGACCTGTACTCTCGCTGCCAGGATCATCCCAGGGATGCTTTGCATTCACACATGATACAGGCTAATCGCACTCATACTCTCATCCATTCATTCTCATGCTTCCAGCTCTCCACCTAGCAATTGATGAGTGCCTGTCAGGTCCTGAAGTTACTGTTATATGCTAGACCATGCTTACTGAAACTTTAGGGGGTAGATGCACACTGCCCCTCGAATTAAGGCACATTAATTTTCCACTGAACTAGGCTGCGCCCATAACCCAAAACTCTTATGAACCCTCGACATAAGATGAAACTCCTCTTGAACTCTAAATTATCACGGTCAATAGTCAGACAGTCCGACCTGTACACATTTCCCTAACCATCTCTTAACTTAATACTGCATTACCCAGCTTCGACACTCAACATTCTTCAATAAGTCTCTGGGGAGGGCGTCTCTCATGGGGAGGTAATTGTTCATCACTCAGATCAGGTTCAAAGGCCTCTTCCAGGGGTTCTAAGAACCACTCTTCACCTCCATAAAAGGCCTCTACTTGTCCTGTGGCTCTTTGTACCCTTTTCCCCATGAACACATTTTCTACCACGTACACACTTCCATCCATCAACACTTCCACTACATGGTACGGACCATCCCATTTCACATTAAGTTTTTGACATGTACCAGGTGCCACAGTTTCCCTCTTAATCCACACAAGGGTTCCAACTCCAACCATCTGATTTTTCCGCCTTCAGTTTGTGACATCTCTATACCGACGCATCATCTTCCAGTGTGTTTCCTGAATGAAATCATGGGCGACAGCCATCATCTCGTCTTCCTCACCGTTGACAGAGGGTAAGGGTGCACTGATCAGCCTAGGTGGATGGTGAGAGAAGAATGCAAAGTAGGGTTGCTGTCCCGAGGATGTATGGACTGCCTTATTCATGGCGATCTGACATAGCTGGAGCAGTTGGGGCCATCGAAGAGGGTGGCCCTGACATAGGGCAGAGAGGACCGACTTCATGGTCTGATGCATCCACTTGGTGACGTCATTCCCTTGGGGATGATAGGGGGTTGTGTAGCAGAGGGTGATTTGTGTCGCTGGCAGAATCGCTGAAAGTCTTTGCTGGTGAACTCGCCTCTGTTGTCCAGGACGATACTGCGAGGTGTGCCATAGTCTGCCACATACTGCCCAAGTTTGTCTATGATGTGTGTGGACTGTTTTGTTTTGAGGGGGAAGAACCTAACAAATCGGCTATAATGGTCCACTACTGTAAGAATGTAATGGTAACCTTGGACTCCAGCAACCATATCAATAAGATCTATCCCCATCCTCTCCAGCGGCTTAAACACTGGAGGCAATTCCTTCCACTGGTGCCGCAGTCCAGTGTCCTCTTTAAATCTCTGACAAGTTACGGATTTTTTAACATATTCACACACATCAGTCTTAAGATTTTGCCAGTAATACAGTTCTTCAGCCTTTTTGATAGTTTTCTTTTGTCCTAGATGACCAGTTAACTCATTTGCATGGCCTGTACAACTAAGGCACAAGGGACTATGAGGCTGTAATGAAGACTACCGTCTGCCTTCTCCGGCACGAAATATAACACTTCATCTATTAAGACAAACTGATCTAAGGTGGTTTTGGGTAGTCTTTTGGCGGGAATTCGACCACCTTTGAGATACTGTGCTAGTTCTTCCCACACAGGTTCTTCTCTTTGACAGCCATCTTTTATTCTCAATCCAAACCGAGCCAGGTGGCTTCAGGTGGACGGACTACTACTCGAACTGGGCATGACAACTGATCTGTTACAAAATTGTTTTTTTACCCTTGAGATACTGGATGTCATAGTTATATTCTTGCATTTCTAGGATCCTTCGATTCATTCGAGGCGATTTAGTCTTCCGCTTGTATATACTAGTGGGAGGTTGATGATCAATAACTACAGTAAAACGGGTACCCCACAGATAATGATGGAAGTTATGACATGCAAGGACTACAGCGAGGGCCTCTATCTGTCGCTGAATATCAAGTCTCACAGGGGTTCAGCTTTTTAGAGAAATACCCGATCGGTTTGTTGGTAACATCTGATTGAATCTGGCTCAGGACTCCACCAATATGGGTGTTACTAGCATCTGTAGTGAGAATGAATGGTTGTTCCACCTGAGCTCTAATTAAGACAGGGGCATTCATGAGGCAAAACTTTAGATGTTCAAAGGATTTCTGGCATTCGTCCATCCAGATAAATGTTACTCGAGATTTAGTTAAGTTAGTGAGGGGAGTAGCAATCTGTGCAAATGATGGAACATGTTTTCTGGAAAACCCACACATTCCTAGAAATTGCCTTACCTCCTTTACTGTAGTGGGAGGTTTCATCTTTGCAACTGATTCAACATTCTTCGGATCAGATTCCTTCGGCAGAAATCTGATGACCTAGGAAGGTGACTTCTTTAAGGCCGAATTTACATTTACTGAGATTTAATTTCACTCCATTTTCAGTAAGTAACTGGAAAAGCTGCCTCAGGTGGTCAAGTAAAGTTGGGAAGCCTGGAGCCCAAAGGATCAAATCGTCTAGGTAATTTCTGACCCACCCTTTCTGTAGGAGGGGTGGTAGTATTGAACTCATTCACCTGGAAAAGATCGCACGGGAGCAATTAAGTCCAAATGGGAGTCGTCTGAATCTGTATAGTGCGACCCCATCACTGAAGGTAGTGAGGTCACGACTTTCTTCATTTAACAGAATTTGGAAATACACTTCTCACTTGTCAAGAGTGACATAATACTGATGTCCGGCCGCTTGTTCTACTAGTTCATCCAATCGTGGGAGGGGGTAGATGTCAGTCGCGAGGGGTTGATTCACATGACGATAATCAAGGCATATACGTCAGCTACCATCTGGCTTATTTACAAGTACAATAGGTGACAGCCAGGCTGCAGTAGACCGTTCTATGATATCCGCAATGATCTGCTTTGCTTGTTCAGGATAGCGATACATAGGTTCACGATTGGACTGAGGATCAGCTACTTTGATATGAGCAGAATTGCCACTGATGAATCCTAACTCACTTTTGTTGAGAATAAAGAGAGGGTCATGCTTAGGGATTAACTGAGATAAGTCTTCTTGCTGGGCACTAGTTAGATGTTGCCAGTTTAGTTCTCCAATTAGTTCTTTCAACTTCTGAACACGTGTCCCACTTTGTCTGACTTGATCATTTTCTTGGAGTAGGTCATTGTTAATTTTAATGACATTAACCCTACCAGAAGGTGGATTATCAATTCTCTCGCACGATCCAATAATTGTGCTGTTAGTCCCATTAGTGAGAGGGAAGCAGATTGAATTCTCAGACCTGACTTTGACCAAATATGGGTGACTGTTATGACTGACCCTTGGTTAAGGATAAATGATAAGGTCAGTTCCTGGATCTTCTCTTACAGGGATGGGCATTAACATAGACTGATATAGATTTTCTTTCATGGTGGTAAGAAGATTGATTTGTGAGAAATGTTGTAATGGGTTGGAGGGTTCGACTGGGTCAGCCTTCACTCTTTCGATCTTGTTCCTTTGTCAGTGAATGTGACTCACAAAATAAGGGGCACCTCCCAATACCATGACCCTCCTTACTCCATCCCACATGAGAGGAGCTTGACCTAGTACATCGCAGCCTAGGAGCAGATCCGTATTAATATAAGAATTTGGCACTACCAAGAACCATTGTTTATGGATCTTCTCATCTCCAACTCCGATTTCTACCTGCAGAATTCCTATAATTCTCGAAGGGGCGCCTGTTACTCCATGCAAGTGAGGTGGGTTTCGCCGTGTATTTACTTCTCCCCTTGACTGCTGATTCCTTAATTAGAGTGTAGTTACTCCCGGTATCAACTATAGCTTCTACTGTACTATCTATCCATTAATCACTACACTGATGGTGAGGGATGTATGACCACCGGTTAGTCATAACTTCTGGTGTGGATTTTGTGAATCTTTCGATTAAGAGTTATTTTGTTCTGGATGTTTACAATTACATCCAGGACACCCACGGTCACCACGACGACATCCGGCTCTATGGCAGTCAAAACAATGTCCGGGAAGAGGTTTCTGCCAACACTCTTGAAGACTGTGATGAAGCTAAACAGTGTGCACAATATTTACCACTAGGTGTTCGGGAGTTGCTAGGTTGCCCTTTATTCACTCGCACTAGGCTAGATTTGAGTCCGTGGACCTGACATTTTAATTCTTCCACTTCGTCTTTCAGCCCAACTGGACTCGAGTGATCTGTCTGGTTCATCGAGATGGACAGTAACGGCTAATTCTCCAGTTTCCTTTCCTTGACGTTGTTATCGGCAGGCACTGCATTGACACGAGGGGTCTGACTCACTTCCAACAACTGACATTCATGTTCAACTTTATCTAGGAGCTTCTTTAAAGGGTACTCATCGTCTAGGAATCCCTCGAGTTTTTCTCGTGATGGGAGAGGTAAGCCATACCACAGCTTCCGTTTGATTGCTTTGTCGCGGTTAGGGAACTTTTCGTTAGGGAATGTATGTTCTATCACCGCATGTTGGCAGATGAAACGGTGCTTGAAAGCCTGCGGTGACTCTATCCAATCATAACCCATTGATTCTAATTCCTGCCAAGCCCGATCAATACTGACTTCAGTGGCAAACTCCGTTCTAAGAAATTCCTTAAGTGCTAGCCATGAAACTACTCTGTGCTTTGTCTGGTTGTTATGAATGAGAATGGCAAGTTCAGAGCTCACTCTACCATTCGCAATCTGCATGCGCATCACATCATCAGAATCACATTGCTCAACTATTCAAAATACATTTCTAGACGTGCTGCTGCATCGATACCCTGTAACTGGTGGAGTTTATAGAATCGGGATATCGCGAGGCTTTGTGAGGCTCCCTTCTGCTCTCATTGTTGGATGAAGGTTAGAAGATGGATGATAGGAAGGATTCGTGGGGGACAGTTGAGTTTCTGACCCGTCTAATTCATTCTACCCAAGATCTAGATGAAGGTTTTTCCTCCTCATTAATTTTAAATTTCATACTATCTCGCCAGCTCATGGTGTTAAAAGAGGGGGGGTTTACTCATATTTCTACACTGTCTCACTCTGTTCTCCTTGACATATGACCCTTAATTCTGTTAACAATATATCTTCCACCTTACTCCTTCTTCCACTAGACCAGACTACAACATACACAAGTTGCGTTTCCATATCGATATTCATTCTAATATCGGTGAAGAATAATTTTGCTCGTCCTCCAGGAGATTTAAAGATCATTAATTCTTGAAATATCATGTGATTAAGTGAGCCTCCAGTGTACTGTTATTGAGGGATTCTAACTCGATTCTTAATTAACTATAACAATATCCAACCCACAACAATATCTTAACCCACGACAATATCTTATCCCACTGCTTTAGCCACCAGTGTAACGCCGAAGAATTTTAGGATACTGCCACCAGTCTAATGCCCAGTGTAACGCTCAGAAATTTTAGTCATCGCTAAATGACACCAGTGGAATGCTGGGCATTTTAGAGATTATGGAAAACGAATGGCTGGATCTTATTTGTGAATTTATGGGAAATGAGGTAGTGTGATCTTATCAGAGTTTAAGGGAAATGTGATAACATGATCTTATTTGAGAATTTATGGGAAATGAGGTAGTGTGATCTTATTTGAGAGAACTTGAGCCATTAGATATAAGCACACTTTGTGGGCCACTCAATCTCGTCTGTACCATACCTTGGAGGATTCCAAAACTTGAACTCAAAATGACTTACCTTAAGATTTACTAAGCACTAACAACTGAGGCAGATCACTCTGCACACCGTGAATGAACCCAAAGGAAATAACAATGAGGATCTATATTACTAGAAATATGAAACTTTACAAGCTAAATTAATACTGAAAGAATATTGATACACCTAGATATATTAATCCCGTGGTCAGAGTTAGACTCGCGGGAAGATTCAAAGAATACTGATACACACGAATATATTAATAACGTGGTCACATTTGGAATCGTGAGAAGATTCAAAGAATACTGATACACACGAATATATTAATCCCGTGGTCACAGTTGGACTCGAGGCAAGATTCAAAGTTTACCACCACGATATTCTCTTAAGGTTAAACTCGTCTAACTCAAAAATCATATGCAGTAAATTTACAGTAATTGTATGAACAGCAATCAAATGGATTATAATCAAAATGGACCAACCAATATATTCTTTACTTAAGCTACATGAATTAGGAAAAGGAGGGGGTGGGGGATGATTGTGTGAGGCGTTGGCAGTGGCTTGAAAACGGACGATCTGCAATGATGAACAGAAGCTGCAGTCTCATTAATCAGTACAAGAGGGATCAGGGGAAAATATGACCAAGTTAATTCACGAACGTATATGATGACTTATTACACGAGGGGGGGGGGATAAGAGTTCGACACTAACCTGCAATGATGAAGAGAAGCGGTGGTTTGGTAGTTTTTTTCTTTTTTTGGCCAAAGCCTCTGGTCATTAAGGCCGTATATATATATATATATATATATATATATATATATATATATATATATATATATATATATATATATATATATTGTTACGGAACAGAGAAAGATAATGTACACTTTAAGTGAGAATACGAAGAGTCACTACTGTCCCGTAAAGTTCCAGGTTCAAAACAAAAGAGTTAGGTAAAATTACAAGTTAAAGTTTAATGCTTAAATTAACAACAAAACATTCAGGACTCATAAGGATAATGTAATGGCAAAAACAGGTTAAATATATGGTTAACTGCAATAGCCTCTATTAACACGAAATTAGCAAGAGTAAATTTATCTAAGTCAGCCCTGATAAAATGAGATACCAGATAATACTCAGTGAATGCCAGATAAATAATCACAGATACAAACTACTATAAAAAATGACTGACATAAAGAACCCCACACGAATTACAAAAACTTCACTAGGCCTACAAATTAAACTTATGCTATACAGTACAAGAAAAAATGCAACAACAGTTATACTCAAATTACACACAGCTGCTAGATGCAACAACAGTTATACTCAAATTACACACAGCACTCACAATAATAATATCTGTACAGGGGAGGACAGAGATGTGAACAAAATGAGGAGCAGATCTAAGTGGCAATGATGCAGAGACTGAGCTCATTATATAGGGGCCGGCAGAGCCTGATACAACTTGTAAGAGGACGCGCAAATGAAAGCCATGGGGACAGAGAGCTGAAAATCTCGCAAAGTATAACAGAGAGAACGACTTACTCTACTATAACGGTAGAAGGGGGGGACTGAGGCAGAACACGCTCGTGATCAAACATGCAGCAACTGTCCGTTAAAATTACACAAAGGATGATGAAATCATAGGCTATGTAACACCTCCCCACAAAGAAAAAATAAATTTACAAAGGAAATTTCTTATTACTCTAAAACAATCTGTCTAAAGTCTAGATAAGCAATCTGCAATAACATTTTCTTTCCCCTTGACATGTTGTATGTCTAATGAATACTCCTGAAGAAGTAGACTCCATCTTGTCAATCTCTGATTTTTATCTTTAAACTTACTAAGGAATTTCAGTGGGTTATGATCGGTATAAATGACTGGGGTCAAAACCAGAACACAAATAAAATGAAAAATGCTGTAAACCCAAAATCAAGGCCAAAAGCTCTTTCTCAATAGTTGAGTAGTTCTTTTGAGGTGGAGTGAACTTCTTACTGTAATAAGATACAGGATGTTCAATACCCTGATCATCCTCTTGCAGCAAAACAGCCCCAGCTCCTGTATCACTTGCATCAACAGCCATCTTAAAAGGCTTAGCAAAATTTGGAGTAGCGAGCACTGGCTGACTTAATAGAATAGCTTTAAGTTTGTTGAAAGAGGATTCACAGTTATCGGTCCAGACAAATTCAACTCCCTTTTTCAGTAGGTCTGTAAGTGGTGATACAAGAATAGAAAAGTTAAGAACAAATCTCCTGTAATAACCTACCATTCCCAAAAATCTTTGTAGCTCTTTCCTACTTTTAGGTCTGGGAAGATCACTTATAACCTGAACCTTAGCTCCTGGTGGTGCAACATGTCCATCACCAATTACATACCCAAGGTACTGAACTTTAGCTTGACCAAACTCACACTTTGATAAATTAGCTACAAGATTAGCATGAACTAAACGGTCAAGAAATTTACTGACATGGCATAGGTGATCTTTCCAGTTGTCACTGAAGATTAATACATCATCAATATAAACAACACACCCTGCCAAACCCTCTGTTACAACATTCATGAGCTTCTGAAATGTGGCTGGTGCATTCTTCATACCATACGGCATTACAGAACATGCAAAAGCCTTTCCTAGTGTTACAAAACATGAGATCTCCCTAGCACGTTCAGTCATAGGTACTTGCCAGTATCCCTTTAACAAATCAAACTTACTTATGTACCTAGCCTTTCCGATCTTGTCTATGCAATCTTCCACACGAGGGAGAGGGTAAGTGTCTGTTTTGGTTATCTGATTAACACGTCTGTAGTCGATGCAAAACCTCTGTGACCCACCTGGCTTAGGGACTAGAGTGACAGGAGAACTCCACTCGCTCTGACAGGGCTCATTCATCTTGTGGTCCAACAGGTAGCCAAGCTCCTTGTGGTTGAGAGGAACTTTCACTGGGTTCACACGGTAAGGAGGCAATTTAACTGGCTTTGCGTCTCCAACATCGACATCATGCATCAACACAGTGGTTCTTCCTGGAGGGGCACAGAACACTTGCGGGTACTCCTGCAGTAATGCCGAAAACTCCTGCCTTTCCTTGGGAGGTAGATGAGAAAGCTTAGTCTGGAGATCATTCATGATATCAGGATTCTTCCCCAAACTATCACTCAGGCTCATACTGCATGGGAGAGCTTCACTTGCAGACTCGGGTAGAACAGCTACAGTGCAGACTGGATTATTTTCGTCCCGCCTGTGATATAACTTTAGCATGTTGATGTGACATAGTTGCTTGCTCTTTCTACGATCTGGTGTGGCGATGACATAGCTGACATCACTGAGTTTCTTCTCCACGAAATAAGGACCACTAAACTTGGCTTGAAGAGGTTGCCCATGAACTGGTAGCAGAATTAAAACCTGATCTCCTGGCTGAAAGTGGCGTAACCTGGACTTCTTATCATACCAAGTCTTCATCTTCTGAGCAGCGCATAAATTCTCTCTCGCCAGCTGTAAAGCAGTGGACAGCCGTTCTTTGAACTTCATCACATACTACAGCAGGTTGACGTCATCTTCCTCCGACAGCCAGCATTCCTTGAGTAACTTAAGGGGTCCTCTTACTTCATGGCCAAACAATAGTTCAAAAGGTGAGAAGCCCAGTGATTCATTTGGAGATTCTCTTGCAGCAAACACAACGAATGGAAGACCTTTATCCCAGTCTTTCTGATGTTCCAAACAGTATTTCTTGAGCATCGATTTGAGTGTTTGATGATATCTCTCCAACGCTCCTTGGGTCTGGGGATGGTAAGCTGAAGACGTGATCTGGGTGATGCCCAACTCTTTCAGAGACTGTTTGAAAACGTTTGACATGAAATTACTTCCCCGGTCTGACTGTACCTCCTTGGGCAGACCAAACTTTGTGAAGAACCCTAGCATTTCCTTAACCACGTTCTTTGCTGAGATATTTCTAAGTGGAATGGCTTCAGGATAACGAGTAGCCATATCAATCATGGTCAACACATAAGAAAATCCTGAAGAAGTCTTAGGAAGAGGGCCCACAATATCCACCAACACACGGGTGAAAGGCGCCTCAGAAGGAGGAATGGGAACTAGAGGTGCAACCTTTTCGGTCTGATTACACTTCCCCACAACTTGACAGGTGTGACAAGACTTACAATACCAGGAAACATCCCTGAAGATACCTGGCCAGTAGAAGTGTTTCAAAATGCGTGCCACAGTCTTCCTCACTCCAAGGTGTCCTGCCAAACTGGAATCATGAGCCACTCTAATGATATCCTGCCTACAAACACGAGGGATGACAACTTGATGTACAACCTCCCATTCACAGTCGGCTGATGCTGTTGGGGGTCTCCACTTCCTCATAAGTACTCCTGACTTTACATAATAACAAGTAGAAGCACCGGCTGACTCTTCTTCACTGTAAGCAGAGTTAGCTAGACCTTTCAACTCAGGGTCAGCAACCTGCAACTCAACCAACTCTTGACGAGACAAATTATCAACACTACGGGGTACTGCCTCATCTGGTGAGTGGTCCAAATTAGCAAGAAAAGTGTCAGCTAGGATAACATCATCATCATCATTATCCTCTAAATCACCAGTAACTTTAGACTTAGCCCTAGTGACAGCACATGCAGGGAACACATCAGGGACATCACAGTCCTGGGACACAGCCACTGGCTCACCAGACAACTGAGGAGCTGGACACACTTGACTTCCACCAATATCATTTCCAAGTAAGAAAGTTACACCTGACATTGGGAGTGTCTCAACCAACCCAACCATAACGGAACTATTAACAAAACCAGACTCTAAATTCACTCAGCACAGAGGGACAGAGAAGTAATTATTCCCTACACCTTGTAAGATTACAGTTTCATCAGAAGAATTAAAATTAGAGCCTAGAACACTGGTCAGCATAAGGGATTGGCAAGCACCTGTGTCACGATATATTTGAACTGATTTCCTGTCATTACTGTCCAGAGGACTGACAAAACCATCAGACAGGAAATTAGCACATGAACTCTTGAGAGTGTCACCCACGTTACTGCTCAAAAGAGGAGCTCCATCATGAGAATTTAAGTTACCCCTCAAAGCAGGTTCAGTTAACTCAGTTAAAGAATTCTGGGAACTCTCAAGAGTGGACACTAGACCAATTGACTGAATATTTAAAGACTCCTTTTTGTTCACATCACGCTGTCTCCTGAAACATCTCTCCGTAGTATGACCAAGCTTACTACAATAAGTACATTTACTTTTCTGAAATCTAGAGGTGAAGCTGGTATTTACTTCCTGAGAAACATCATCTTTATTCTCTTTCCTGTTACCTGTACTCTGAGTAGAGGCAACGTACTTACTCTCAGCTTTCCCTTTTTCTCTAGAATATCTCTTGTGAGTGAGAACATACTCATCAGCTAAAACTGCAGCATCAGACAAATTATCTATTCTTTTCTCATCAAGATATAGGCTTACATCATTATAAATACACCTTTTGAAATCTTCCAGCAAAATCATCTGCTTAAATTTACCAAAATCAGAATCCACATTCTTAGAATTTAACCACTGCTCTAACAAATCTTCTTTGATTTTTGCATACTCAACATGGGATTGCTTATCTTGCTTGTAAGTTGTCCTAAATTTTACTCTATAGGCTTCAGGAACAAGCTCATTGGCCTTAAGAATCAAGCTCTTAACTACATCATAATTATCAGATTGATCCTGAGGCAAAGATGCATAAGTTACTTGAGCTTTACCGGTGAGAACAGTTTGAAGGAGTACTGGCCAATACTCCTTAGGCCAATTAAAACCTGTAGCTACCCTCTCAAACAACTGAAAATACTTTGTTAAATCAGATTCATTAAAAGGAGGGACAAGTTTAACATTTTTAGCCACATCAAAATCATCAGAGCTAGATGATCCAGTTCCACCTTGTTTCATGCGATACTCATGGTCTGCCTGAATCCTAGCAATTTCAACTTGTGCGTGAAACTCAGCCTCCTTAGCCTGTGCTTGAAATTCAGCTTCCTTCACACGAGACTCCGCCTCCTTAGTCTTAGCCTCCTGCAGGGCTAGCTGTAACTTAGCTAATTCAATCTGCGTTTGCTCATTTGGAGGAGTTACATTAAACAAGCTTTTATTAATCATGCCAACAATTTGATCTTTAGAATGATGAGAGTGAACTGCAATTCCCAATTGTTGAGCAACAAGCTTAAGTTCATTCTTTGTTCTGCTTTCTATATCACACACTGTTTGCACATTTGACAAAAAATCTTTGGCTTCATCAAGTGTAGAAATAGTAGCCATCATGAATATATCACAGTCACAAAATATTAAACAATATCCTTATGATAATATCCTGAATATCCTGATATGAGGTCGCCAAATTTATGTTACGGAACAGAGAAAGATAATGTACACTTTAAGTGAGAATACGAAGAGTCACTTCTGTCCCGTAAAGTTCCAGGTTCAAAACAAAAGAGTTAGGTAAAATTACAAGTTAAAGTTTAATGCTTAAATTAACAACAAAACATTCAGGACTCATAAGGATAATGTAATGGCAAAAACAGGTTAAATATATGGTTAACTGCAATAGCCTCTATTAACACGAAATTAGCAAGAGTAAATTTATCTAAGTCAGCCCTGATAAAATGAGATACCAGATAATACTCAGTGAATGCCAGATAAATAATTACAGATACAAACTACTATCAAAAATGACTGACATAAAGAACCCCACACGAATTACAAAAACTTCACTAGGCCTACAAATTAAACTTATGCCATACAGTACAAGAAAAAATGCAACAACAGTTATACTCAAATTACACACAGCTGCTAGATGGTTGGAGATTTCTTGAGCACTCACAATAATAATATCTGTACAGGGGAGGACAGAGATGTGAACAAAATGAGGAGCAGATCTAAAGTGGCAATGATGCAGAGACTGAGCTCATTATATAGGGGCCGGCAGAGCCTGATACAACTTGTAAGAGGACGCGCAAATGAAAGTCATGGGGACAGAGAGCTGAAAATCTCGCAAAGTATAACAGAGAGAACGGCTTACTCTACTATAACGGTAGAAGGGGGGGACTGAGGCAGAACACGCTCGTGATCAAACATGCAGCAACTGTGCGTTAAAATTACACAAAGGATGATGAAATCATAGGCTATGTAACAAAATATATATATATATATATATATATATATATATATATATACACACACACACACACACACACACACACACACACTTCTATGCATGTATAAAGACACATTTCATGCACACGTACATACATATATATATATATATATATATATATATATATATATATATATATATATATATATATAATTATTATTTTATTAATTTTTTGTTATTTTAATTTTTAAATTTATTTTGGTGTTATATTATTTAGACCTTATATTATAAAGAGAAACCTAATCTAAAGACCCTAAAACTAATCACCTAACAGACAGATCGCTAACCTATACTAAGTCCTAAAAAGACAAATATCTAAACCTACACTAATGGTAAAAAGACGTCGACCAAGAGAACACCATCGACTGCAGATATGTAATGTCTTTCTACTTACATACCTGCACTCATCACCTGCTGAGTGTCAGTCGAGGCACAACCTAATATAGGGGACATCAATATATAAAAGGGAACCAGAGGAGTCAGGAACATTTCCATATACGTCAGCTGTCGGCCCTAATTAGAAAACTTAAACAAGATGGTATAATATATTTACATAATATGTACAAAAAGTGAAGAACTTCGCCCAACAGATCATCATCGAGTGCAAGTGCCCAATACATATCTATATTGCACACTTACACTTATCAGCTGGTGACTGTCAGTCTAGGAACGGGGTTTAATGTAGGGGACATTAATATTAGAAATAGATCAGTGGGAGAAGGAACTATTTCAAATATGTCAACTGTCAACCCTAATTAATAGTACGATATATACATATTTGCAGTTGATAAAAACCATAACCATACAGTAAAAAAGTCACATCACTCTGATCAGTCAGGTCTCTCTCAAGAAAGCCATCAATTTATCAGTCATAACAATGTCCCCATCACCCAGGATGGTGGAAAGGGTGAAAGGGACGTATGCTGCACCGCAGTAATTGATAAGTGAAGCATGTTCACGTATAAATCGCCGACAGCGAAGGATGATATAATTGATAGATAACACCACATCACAGATGTCACAGTGCGGTGGGAATTGTCGTTTCATGTAAGGTTTCATGTGCGTTAACATGGTGGCATTAAGCCGTAAGCGAGCCAACACTTTTTCTTCCAGGTGACTGGGTCGGTTGGTAGTGTCCCAGTCACCCAGGTACGGCTTACAAGTTGGAATATATAGTCTGGTCTACTGACCTTGCCACAGATGATTTACTGATTTCTTTCCAAGAAAGAGTCTCGACCGTAGATCACGAGGAACGTCCCAAGTCTCCTCGAGCTCTACAGCCGACTTTGCAAGTAAGTCAGCCTGCTCATTGCCGTAGATATGACAATGACCAGGCACCCAGATCAGCGTGAATGACTTGTTGTATGAATGCAACTTATTAACGATGAGGCCCTGGATCTCGTGCGAGTCTGTAGTACAAGATGCAATTGCCTGAAGGGGTGATTTTGAATCCAAAAATATGACAAAAGAGTCATGCCTAGAATTTGAAAGCATAGTCTATGGCTTTGTCAATAGCAAAAAGTTCGGAGGTAAACACAGAGGTATGAGTCGGCAACCAATACCTGAGGGCACATTCAGTCGACCACACACTAGCACCCACACATTCACTCGATTTGGAGCCATCGGTGTACAAGTGGTGCGACCCCAAGTGATGAACGATGATGTTATGAAACACCGCCTCCAGTGCCTTGGTCTTAGATACTGGGAGCCATGTTACATCAACGGTAAAGCCGGGGGGTTCCCAAGGACCTATGTTTTTAAACACCAACTTATCACAGTCACTGAGGTCCACACCAAGCTCCTGAGTCAGTAAGTGGAGGCGAACGGCAAGTGGCCAGCGCACCCCCCCCGCATAAGATTGTGGTATTGATGTAGGGGAGTACAAGCCACATTGCCGATATTACTTTTCCTTGATGTTCTTAACCCGTACGATAATGCCAGGTGGTCACGGCGAATATGGAGGGGAGGCACATTCGCCTCCACTTCCATACGAGCTACACGTGTACACTGGATGGCTCTAAGACACATTCGGAAACATTTATTCTGCAACACATCCAATCCGTTCAGCGTAGCATCAGATGCTGAGCCATACACTTGTGTGCCATAGTCTAGCTTCGAACGAATAAGGGACTTATACACCACTGATAAAGATTTTCTGTCAGCATCCCATGTAGTACCCGCTAGGTATTTGAGGACATTTACTGGTTTATCAACACGAGCAAGCAAATTATTAATATGAATTTTGAAGTTCAAATTACGATCAAAATGTATTCCCAAAAACTTTACAGAATTTTGAAGAGGTACCACCTGATTATCCAAAGTTAAGCACAAATTAGGTACGTTACGAAAGTGAAGACTACGGCGGCACACTTAGGGATTTAAAACTTAAATCCCTACTGCAAGGCCCATTGGTGGACGGAATCAAGGGCTGCTTGAATCCGCCCAGCCCAAAATTGTGCATTATGGGAAGAGTGCCACATTGCACAATCGTCTGCATAGAGCGAGTATTTAACATTCCTCGGGATGGGAGCTGATGACAGAATACCATTGACCATAATATTAAATAAAGTGGGACTAAGCACACTTCCCTGTGGCACCCCGTTATCCTGGATAAATATATCCAATGTTACATTATGGAGCAATTTAACAGAGAAAGTCCTGTCCCATAAGAAATTTGAAATAAAAATAGGCAAATTTCCTCTTATACCATAAGCATAGAGCTTCATTAGTATACCGTGTCACCAGGTCATGTCATAGGCTTTATGGATGTCCAAGAACACCCCTATCTTGAATTCTTTATTGGCAAATGCCTCTGCAATATAATGCTCCAAATTCATTAAATGATCTAGTGAAATTCTGTATTTATGGAAGTCACATTGTTGATCATTTAACAAATTCTTTGACTCTAAAACAAAAAGAAGCCTATTATTAACCATACGTTCCATGACCTTTCATAGACAAGAAGTCAAGAGAATAGGACGAAATGAAGTGGAATTCATAAGACGATGAACCTCTTTGGGTATCGGTAAGATGTGTGCAAAGTGCCATGACTTTGGGAACGTTCCAGACGCCCAAATCTCATTGTACAATGCTAACATCTTAATCAGGTTGTCCTGATTAAGATGCTGGCTCATACCATATGTGATGGTGTCTGGTCCAGGGCTGGTGTCTTTACAGGATATAAAGGCAAGGAGCAGTTCATTTAGCATAAACTCTTGGTTGTAAGGGGAGTCTACGTCTTCTGTGGCAAAGTCTGTTATCTGTAGCTCAGCTGTGCATTTATGGTGTTGAAAACGCAGGTCGTTATTGGCTGAGCAACTTACATCAGAAAAATTCCTGGCGAGGATGTTAGCAACGTCCACGGGATCATCACAGATGTTATCATTAACCTGCAGGGTGGTCACAGGGATGTATGGGCCTTTATTATTTAAGATTTTAATAGTGGACCAGACTTTACTGAGTGGGGTCGATCGATTCACTGTGGACACAAATGACTGCCAGGAGTCACGTTTGGCCCTTCTTATAATTCTCCTTGCTTCAGCCCGTGCTTGTTTGTATTTAATAAAATTTTCCTCAATAGGCTGACTATAAAAAATCCTGTATCTCCTATTGCATTTCCTTAATGCTTGTCGGCAATCCGGTGTCCACCAATTTGCTCTATGTTTCACATGAACTGTAGAAGTCTTGGGAATAGCAGCCTCAGCTGCGTGTAATATGGATTTGGTTAAATTTTCGACCTTATCATGTACGGACTCCCCAGATATATCTAAATTGGCGATCCTTGAGAAGGATCCCCAATCTGCTTTCTTATAGTTAAATTTTGGAGGTGGATGGTCCAAAACGATGTCGCGTATGTTAAAAAGACAGATGGGTAAATGATCACTTCCCAAGGAGTCGTCATAAGGGTCCCATGAGAAATCTTGATGTATACCAGGGGAGGCCAGAGATAAGTCAATGACCGAAAAGTTACCAGTACGATCATCTACATGAGTTGCTCTACCATCGTTCCGAAAACAGAGGTTGGTCAGCTACTTGCTCCCCATGACCATGAATTCTCAAGCTACCCCATTGATAGTGATGGGCGTTAAAGTCACCCAACACTAACTTATTGCCAGGAAGATGTTCAAATGGTGAATTTAAAGCATCACTATCAATGAGGCCATGTGGAGGCCAGTACAGAGAGCAAATAGACAGATACGTGTTATTAAATTTTACTCTGCACGCAACTGCTTCCAGAGTAGAATTTAGAATCACTTCCGCTAGTGGGTGTGCTTTGTGTGTGTATATGGCAACTCCGTGACCTTCATATCTTCTATACAAGTGGTAGTGTTTGAACTGTGGAGGATCAGGATGATCCTCCAGGTGCATCTCCTATAAACAAACAACGTCTGACCTGTGTACTGAAAGCAAGATTGCTATATTTTGTAATTTATTCCCAACACTTCTACAATTCCACTGTAATATAGTGAAAGCAGTGGTTTAAGATTTACATTGGGGACCAGTATACTTAGTCTTTTATTGCCGCCCACCAGCAGGCGAGCGACTACCAGGGGACCTATCCCAGTGCTTGTTTAAGGAAACCTCCATATTTTCAACAATAACTAAGCTCCTAGACTCCCCCAAGGAAGGGCTAACCTTTCTCTCCCTCGCTGGAGTAGGAACCAGAAGAACATGAGGACGTACCTGTTTTGTGAGGGTGGTCATGTTACTCTTACTAGACTTGTCTGACTTCAGTTTAGGCCATACTGACGGAGAGGCAGCAGCAGCCTGAGAATACGTTGAAGCCTTAGGGATGTCAGTGAGAGAGTTGGAATGGACAGGAGGCCGAGATGGAGAGGTACTGTGAGTGGCAGGAGGGAGAAGGACGAGGTCAGTTTTGCGTCTCTACAGAGCACATCACAGGACGGGACATTATCGCCAAAGCATAGGACCTATTCGGCATAGGAGTTGCATGCAACTTCTTCACCTTTTTCCTAGCTTCGTAGAAGGAAATACCCTCAGTTGCCTGCATCGTGCTGACCTCTTTTCATTTGGGACAATCACTAGAGTAAGTGGAGTGAGGACCCTTGCAATGAAAGCAACATACTGTCTCGGATGTGCAACGTTCCGCATCATGACCCTGGCTTGCACACTTGCTGCACACTGGCTGGGAAGCCCAACGAGTCTTGGCACCATGCCCATACAGCTGGCATTTCAAGCAACGCAGAGGATTAGGGATGCACAGTCAAACGTGAATGATTTCGTAACCAACTTTGACATAACTAGGAAGAGAAACTTGCCAAACGTCCATAGTTGCTGTCTTCATCCTTGTGCCTTCCAAGTAACGAGTAATGAATTTAGTATCAATTACATCATGCTGTTCCAATTCACTTACGATTTCGTCCTTGCTCATCACCATGAGATCCCTGGAAGTGACAACACCCTTGCAAGAATTCATTGAGACTGGGATTTTCGGTTCGACATCGTAACTGTGGAATTTACGCAGTTTCAACAAATCTTTCACCTGTGATGAGTTAGCAGTTTTGACCAAAAGTTCTCCATTAGCAAGTTTTTTTACTTGTTCCACTTCTGCACAAATGTCAATCACCTTCTTGATATGGAAGGGATTGAGACTGGACAGGGGAGTGGAACCGAGAGCACGAATTGTCATGTAGGTTGCATTTCCTACTGGAACATCAAGTGGGGCTTGAGTCTGGCGTCCGTCAGTCTTGGGGTGGTCAGTCATGTCAAAACTCTTGTCGGCAGGACCATCTCCCCTCCTGAAAGGGGGGGAGGCAGCAGGGGCGTCTGCCATAGTAACTACTTCCCCCGTGAGGGGGAAGTGGGAAGAAGGAGAAAAGTAAAGGACAAAGTATCTGGGGAAGACACACCTAGTCTGAGATTCCCCTCTCAAACCACTCTCGGGAGGACGTGCCTGTGTATAACTCACTCCCCAGAGCGATCAGTGGGGGTACACTCCAGAAGCGAGTAAGCAAAGGCAATCTCAGTAAACAGATACAGACACCTACTATATCTCTAATAAGGGTAGGGAGGAATATGAAGGCTAGCTAACCTAACTTTATTATGGAAAAATGCAAAAAAAACTATTGTCAGTGGGGCAGCCCTAGAATCTGAAGGAGAGTTCAACACACGTCCGCTCTCTCCGCAACCATTCATCAAAGTCCCCCGGTAGTTGTCGTTCGTTCATTTGAAGATTTCCTCCACCTATAGTGGAGGCTGGGCCCTATATTAGCCCAGTAGGGTAGTTGTCGCCGCCTTGTGCCTTTTTATATTAAACCAAGACAGTGTCCGGGAATCGGCTAAAATTTAACAATTTCTTTTGCAATATTTTCGACTCTCTAGGATCTCTAAAGGATGTGAGATACGTTTGCACTTAACATACGTAGATAAATGACTTACGATGTTGAAATTTTTGTGATAAGCGTACAGGAACTTCAATCATAACGAAGCCAAATCAATTAGGAATTCAAACAGTTTTATTACCCACATCGATTTATATGCCTACGTGACTGTAAACCCGTTTCAATAACATGAATTTCGCGCTTCACAAATGATACATTCATGAATCTTATTTCAAACATCTTCAATTCACCACTGCATAGTTCCAAAGGGGAAATATATCTACTTCGGCAGGTAAATTTCTAGGTCAGAATGTAAAGAATGACATTCGCTAATTTTAATCCCTACTAAAATTTCGCGGTTTTACGTCTTTGTTGGAACGGCTGGTCCATATGTATAACAGTTAATCATATTTGCACCAATACTTGGCTTATTACCATCAATATCAGAATCATGTTCACAAGAATATCAACTAAGACTAGACTTAAATACAAGATTTAACAGCTAAATGAACTGTACAGAATATTTACAATATTACCTAAGTTTTATGATTACACTTACAATACTAGCTTATACTAACTTATACTAATACTTAAAATTATGGCACTACATCACAACCATACAGCATAGCTGGAATTATATATTTGTTATATACTTTTCGTTTCATAAAAATTGGCAAGCTACTCTTCATAATGTCTATGTTTACCGAAAGCTTTTCATCCAATGGTAATACGTCTTTTTTTTTTTTTTTTGTATCATGATCTTTCGTTAATTTTAGTAACTGTCCCAAGTAATTGTACCCCTGGGGGTAGGAGGGGTTTTCAAGAATACTCCCCCAGTATCCCTGCTTGTCGTAAAAGGCGACTAAAAGGGTTGGGGGAGGGTTAGTGCACCTCCCGGAAAACAACTAACTAAAAAAACAAACAATAAGCCTCGGACAAGGACTGACCAAACGATGACGACCAAGGACCGGACAAAGGACATGGTTATCGGAACGTGGAATGTAAGAGGAGCGAATGATGAGGTGAAAGAGAGAGAGATTGTCCAGGTGCTTGAGGATGCGAAAGTGGATGTATGTGGAATAACTGAAACAAAATGGAGAGGAGAAAGTGTGAGAGAATGGGAGTATGGATGGGGTATATGTGCAGGAGTAGGTGAGAATGAGAAGGCAAAGGAAGGAGTATGTATAGTTGTGAGTAAAAGATGGAAGAGGAGCATAAGACAGTATGGATCAGTTGGGTCAAGGATTGTGTGGGTAAAGTTGAAAGTTGGAATACAAATGTGGGCGATTGTGTGTGTGTATGCACCAACGCAAGATCGTGCTAGAAGAGTGAGAGAAGAGTTCTGGACAAATGTAGACGTGTGCATGGAAAAGTTTGGAAGGAATGAGAGAGTGTTTTTGATTGGTGATATGAATGGTAAAGTTGGGAATGTGAAGGTGGATGGAATAGTTGGTGAGTGGGGTGTGCCTGCTGAGATAGATGAGAATGGGAGTGCATTAGTGGACATTTGTGCTGGGAGGGGGTTGGTGATAGCCAATACCCTCTTCAGGCATAAAATGATCCACAGTGCATGGCGAGTGATGAGAAGGGTGGGTGGTGAACTGAATGAAAGGAAGGCAATGATTGATTATGTGTGTGTGGATGAAAGGATGCGAAGATGTGTAATGGATGCAAGAGTGTATAGAGGTTGGGGGAGTGGACTTTCTGACCACTACTTGGTGATGGCCAGAATTAAAGTTCAAGTAAGTTGGAGGAATAGAAGAAGGGAAAGACGAGAGGAAGGAGTAGTTGCAAGGAGAGTGGAAAGGTTACAAGAGGATGAGAAAAAGGCAGAGTATAAGAGAGAAGTGGAGGAACGATTGGGCAAATATGAAATGGAGCAGATGGGAGACGTGGAAGGTGTGTGTAGAATATTTACAGAAGAAATATGTGCAGCATGTGATGTGGTGTGTGGAAGGAAGAGAAGACGGAGGGGGATGCAAGGAACAGCGTGGTGGACTGAAAAGGTGAAACAGGCTGTGGCACAAAAGAAGAAAGCATACAATGAATGGATGAGAAATAGGGGCGTGGAAGAGGTTGAAAGGCGGAAGAGAGAGTTATATGTAGAAAGAAAGAGAGAGGTGAAAAGATTAGTAAGAGAGAGTAAGAAGAGAGTGGATGAGGAATTTGGAAGAAATTTGAGCGTAAAGTGGAGGGACTGTAAGAAAATGTTCTGGAGAGAGGTGAAAAGAGTAAGACAGGGTGGAAGTGAAGTTAGCAGGGGAGTGAAAGATAAAAATGGTAGATTATTAGTGGAGAAGGGAGAAAAAGTGAGCAGATAGAGAGAACACTTTAAGGAATTGTTGAACGTAGAGGATGGAAGTAATGCGAGTATAAGTGGCTGGGGAATGGCAGGGAGAAGGAGGGAGGTGAGAAGACAGGAAGAAATCAGTAGGATAGAAGTTGTGGAAGCAATGAAGAAAGTTAAATCGGGGAAAGCCCCAGGAATTGATGGAGTGTGTGGTGAAATGCTGAAGCATGGGGGAGAGATAGTAGTAGAATGGATGTGGAAGATGTGCAGATTGGCCTGGGAGGAAGGTAGAGTCCCGGAGGATTGGAAGTCAGGTATAATTATTCCCTTGTACAAAGGAAAAGGGGAAAAAGAAGTGTATGGTAATCATAGGGGCATTTGTCTTCTTAGTATAATAGGAAAAGTGTATGGTAGGATACTTATTGACAGAGTTAGAGAAAGAACAGAGAAATTAGTTGGAGAAGAACAGGGAGGCTTTAGGAAGGGAAGAGGTTGTGTAGATCAGATATTCATTCTCAGATCTTTAGTGGAAAAGTTTCTGGAGAAGGGAAAGAAGTTGTATGTGGCTTTCATGGATTTGGAGAAAGCATATGACAGGGTGGATAGACAAGGATCGTGGAAAGTGTTAAGAATATATGGAGTAGATGGAAAGTTGTTGAATGCTGTGAAGAGTATGTACGATGGTGCGAAGGCTGCAGTGCATGTGGATGGTGAACTAAGTGAATTTCTCTCTTTGAAAGTTGGGTTGAAACAGGGATGTGTCATGTCTCCATGGTTGTTCAATCTGTACATGGATGGGGTAATAAAAGAGGTACAAGGTAGGGTAGTGGATGTTGGAGTGGCCATGGTGAGAGAGGATAGTGTTTGGAACCTCCCTGTGCTGTTGTTTGCAGATGATACTGTGTTGTTGAGTGAAGACGAAGGGGAGCTGCAAGGCTTGGTGGATGAGTTTGAGAGAGTGTGTAAGAAACGGAATCTAAAGATGAATGTAGGGAAGAGTTAAGTGATGGTCTTTGAGAGAGGTGAAGTCAGTGAATGTACAGCGAGGTTGGATGGTGAGGAATTGGAAAATGTGAGTACGTTTAAGTACTTGGGTAGTGTGATGAGTAAGGATGGAGGTTTGGAGGGTGAAGTGCTTGAAAGGGTACAGCAGGGAAGAAAGGTTGCTGGTTCCTTGAAAGTAGTGATAAGAAACAGGGGAGTGAGCCTGGAAGTGAAAAAGTTACTACATGACAGTATTGTGATACCAACTTTAACGTACGGAAGTGAAGCTTGGACATTGTTGGAAGGACACAAGTCAAGAGTGAGAGCAGTGGAAATGAGTTATTTAAAAGGAGCCAGTGGAGTCACATGGAGAGACAGGCTGACGAATGAGGATATAAAGGAGCGTTGTTGTGTTGATGTGGATGTGATAGGAAGCGTTATGAGGAACACACTGAGGTGGTTTGGCCATGTGGAGAGGATGGAGGGTGAAAGACTGACGAAGAGAGTGTATGTGAGCGAGGTGGAGGGGGAAAGAGGGAGGGGGAGGCCGAGAATGAGATGGAGGGATGGGGTGGAGAGGTATATGAGAGAGGGGGGTGTGAGCTGGGAGCAGGGGAGTGAAATGGCGGGGGACAGGGCGACTTGGAGGCGTTTTGTTTGTGGCCACCCCAAACGGGATTGAGGCGTCTGGCAATAGGTAGATAGATAGAATTGTACTCCTCGATTTCCTCATGAATTTCTTCACTTATCCTGATGACGCTCTTTGGTGTTTGTGGATCAACTTTAATTTTACTCCGGTTCAACTTTGAGACTTTCTCTGTTGTGGTCATTTAACATTTCTTGCAATGTATCTGTTGTTTTTGAGATTATAACAAAGTCATCTGCAAATCGTAAATGGTTTAGCTTTTCTCCATCCATGTTCACTGCTTTGTTTTCCCAGTCTTGCTTTCTGAAAATACTTTCTAGGCATGCTATAAATAACTTTGGTGAAATTGTATCTCCCTGATGCACGCCCTTCTTAATCTAAATTTTTTCAGAGTCCTTATGGAATTAAACTGTAGCATTCCTCTCTTCATACGTGTTTTCGAGCAATTTTACAATGTTCTCATTCACTCCTAGTTCTCGCAATGAATTCATAATAGCAATGTGCTCCACTGAGTCGAAAGCCCTTTCTTAATCAACAAAACCTAAGCACAGTGGTTTATTATATTCTGTAGTTTTCTCAATTAGCTGATTAATTATGTGTAGATGATCAGTAGTCGAATACCCGGATCAGAATCCTGCCTGTTCACGAGGTTGGTTTTCCTACAAATTTGCTATTCTGTTCGTAAGGACTTTGGTGAAGAGTTTGTAAATGACTGATAATAAGCTAATGGGTGGATAGTTACTAAGATCTTTGCAGTCACCTTTTTGTAAAGTAAACTATCTTATCTATTTCATTACACCACATTTTGGGAATTTTCTTCTTTTTTATACACTGAGTAAATAAGTGACCAAGCCTGTATTGTACCTCTACCCTTGCATCCAACAGTAAATCTGCTACTATCCCATTTTCTCCCGGAGCCTTCCCTCTTTTCATGCATTTTAGAGAAATATTTACTTCTTCTGATGTTACCTCAGGTATTTCACTTGTGTCAACTGAAAAGTTAGTTATCGCTACTACTGTCTTTGATGCATACATTTCATTGTAAAATTCTTCAACTCTCTTCACCATTTTATCTCTGCATTTAAAGATTTCACCATTTTTGTCTTTGCGTTATGTAGTTTGTTGCTTTCCTAGTGCCATTTTACTTCGGACTTGTTTCAAACTTTTTCCCTTTTTTGATGGTTTCTTTGATCTGATCCATGTTCCTCTTCATTTTTCTTCTCTTTGTCTCCTGCTGATAAGCTAATTTGATTGCGCTCGTTCTATTTCCTTTTTCTTTGTTTTTACTTTCATTTATTTTTTTTTTTCCTAAGCTCGAGTGTCTTTCCTTAAAAATTCTTGGCTTTGGTTGTATTAGGTTTTCCTACTACCTCCGCTGATTCTCTTAGCACTTTTGTTGGTCTGTTATTCAGCTCATCAGTGTCACAATCAGCATTACTTATAGCATGAGATCTGTTCTTTATTTCCAAATGAAAGTCTACGTTGTTTTCGTTTACTTTTATTGGGCAAATCTTTTCATCTTTAATCATCTTCTTTCTTTCACTTCTGAAATGAATCTGGCTGCGCAACCCACCATTTTATGGTCACTTCCTGTATTTACTTTGTTGATAACTGTGACATTTGTGATCGCGTTATTCTTATCTGCTATAAACAAGTCGATCTCATTCCTTGTTTCTCCATTTGGGCTTCTCCAGGTCCAATTGCTCCCTGTTCTTTTATGAAAGGATGTGTTCATTATTCTCATATAATACATTTCAGCAAAATTTACCAGCATTTCTCCCCTTTCATTCATTTCTCACACTCCAAATTTTCCCATACATGCTTCTCCATTTATTGATTTACCAATTTCTGCATTGAAGTCTCCCATGAGTATACTATGTGTGGTCTTTTCTTCTTCCATAATCTGGGAGATCTCGTCATAGAATTTTTCTATTTCTTCATGTGAGCTTTGAGAAGTTGGTGCATATACTTATATCCTTTTAAGGTATATGTACCCTGAATATATATATATATATATATATATATATATATATATATATATATATATATATATATATATATATATATATATATATAATCACACACGCACACACATTCTCTCTCTCTCTCTCTCTCTCTCCACACTGTATAGTTGTATGGTCATATCCATCCATCCATACATACATACATACACACAGATAGTCATAGACAGATAGTAGATAATAGATTCATAGATAGATAATAGATTGATCGCTAGATATGTAACTATTTTCATTTTCTATCTGAAGAGGGTTTGAGACAAAAACTGCTTCTCCATATTTAAGCACGATTTCAATATGTGGTTATAGTTAAATAATTTGAAAAACATTGCATTATAAAAAAATATGATGGATTTCCTACAGCTGTTTGCCTTCCTCTATACCCCATTGTGTAGTATACCATTTTCACTTTAACTTGGCCTAAAATTGCCGTCTATCCATCTTGAATTCTCAGCTGTTACCATAGATTAAAACCAGAATATGATGCCAGTCATGAAGAAATGCTATGGAATGAATCTAGAGTGTGAAATAAACTACAAAATAACCAAGAAGTATTGGTCAGATTAGAGTAAAACGAGTATAATTTGCTTAATTGCTCATCATTACCTAACACATCATGGGTATGCGGCCGTGTGATGTGCCCGGTTCAGACAAGATGGACGCCCTTGCCCTGCACTGTCCCGGGTCACCCTTGGGCAAGGTGTAGCACCCGTTAGCCCACCAAAAAGGTAGTAGCTGGATGGTTACCATCGTCCAGGGAGGTACTATCATAGCAGTGACGTTGTAGCTGGCCATGCACAACATTCCCAGGCGGGGAACTCAGCCACATTTACCAAGTAGACAAAGTCTGGGTGACACTACTACTCATATATATCCTATACACAGCTCATCCTCTTGGGGGTATGCCTCCTTCATTTTACCTGCACCTCGCTGTGAGGAAGGATCCTGTTCCCACCCTGGCCAGGTGCTGTCTGCCACATGAAGGTGTTGCATGTTTGTGGTCGATGTGTCTGCTAAGCCGCACAGACAGCATCAACATCTATACACAACTACCACTACTACTGAGAGGTGGAAAGAGGGAGGGAAGGGGGGAGTGGGGAAGGAAGGGATGGATGGTGTAATACGAGAGAAGTAAAATGAAGAGATATAGGAAAAATCTAATTCAGTATAATCAGCCAAAACTAGCCTCTTTCTCTCTCTCTCTCTCTCTCTCTCTCAAGAACGACATAGCGTAACAGTTACTCTTTGGCTAATTATTTTACGTACGCCATGTTATTATTCCCTCGTATGTTATGCATATCTTTTAAATATCTTCATAATTTGCGTTAATAAGATATAGAAGAAAACTGGGGTGTAATGAGTATATTAAAATGCTAAGGAAGAGGTGTTAGGGAATATCCACAAATACCGTTTTGTTTTGTTTTCTTCTCCTCCTCCTCCTCTTCTCATTATCCACCATCACCACCACCACCATTACCACCATCATTCTCCTCTTCTTCCTCCTCCTTCTCGTCATCATCATCACCATCATCATCTTAACAGTATGTCAGATGAGGAACTATCGCCCTCAGTCAGTTTCACCCTCTTCCTATGACCTCCACCCTGTTAAACTCTCTGTCAGACAGCCTGAAAGGAGCAAGGGGGCTGTTGCTGTCTCGACTTCTGTCTGTAATACCAGTTACAGTAGTTCTATTTTATAAAGGCAGTTTGGGTGGGGCGCTCTGGGACCTCAGTCTGTTAGCTTTGTTGCCACATCGTCGCCACACGTGCCCTCTCTCTCTCTCTCTCTCTCTCATATTTATATTAACTACTACTAATTTTATTTTCATTATTTTCTCTCTTGTTTTCGACTTTTTCCCACACCACTCCTGAGGTAAAAGTCTATAGGTGCGTTTTTTTTTTTTTTTTTTTAATACCTTCAGTGACGGGAGACTGACCCAGTATGACCCGCTCACGCAGGGCTGTCCCTTGTGTCACCACCTGACAACGTCGCAAAAGCAACACTGACAAGTCTTATGAGATTTATACTATACTGTAGCTTTTTATTGAATTACATCTATACAGAGTGTTTAAAATTCATTTATAAGTAGTTACTAGCTTAAAATAGGAGAGTGAGAGAGAGAGAGAGAGGTGAGCACAAATAAGTACACGTGTGTCGGCAGCGATGTGGCAACAGAGCTAACAGTGTGAGGTCACAGATCGCCCCACACCAGACCAGACCACCACACAGGACAATACCACAGCAGTCAGTAATACCCACACCAGACCGCACCACCACGCAGGACAATACCACAGCAGTCAGTAATACCCACACCACACCACAACACAGAATAATACCACACCAGTCAATAATAACCACACCACCACACAGGATAATACCACACCAGTCGATCATATCCACACCACACCACACTACCACACAGGAAAATACCACACTGATCAATAATAGCCACACCACATAGGAGGAGTAGACTGTAGCACCAGTCGAGCAGGGCAGTACTCCCGAGGTGGATGGAAAGCTGATGACAGGGAGTGCTGGAGCTCCTGTTTCATCAGCCCTCAGGACTAGTTCCTGACCATCCCCCTTTGCTGAACTTTTTCAGTGTCTCAGTTACACAGAGAGTAGGCCAGCATGCTCTCCAGTACAAATTTCTCTAACTATCTACACCAAACTACATGCACAGTACACACTACACTTCCTATTCTAAATTCAACAAAAATGGCGTCTTTTAATCAAGCCTCGGAGTCCCCAGGTGGGGGACCATAAATGTCCCCACCGTCTGCCCCTCTCCCGGGGACGACTCGAGGTGCCTGGAACCACTGTCTGACTCTCTTCTTCTTCATTTCTGCAACATTCGCGGCCTTTCCTCTAACTTTCGCTCTGTTGAGCACCACCTCTCCTCCTCTAAACCTCACCTTCTTTTTCTAATGGAGACTCAGCTGTCTGAGGCAACTGACAGCAAACCCTTTTCTGTATCCTCCTACTTTCTCTGTACTCATTTCAAAGCCAAAGGTGGCTGTTGTGTATACATACGCAAAGACTTATCTTGCTCTCGTGTTCCTGAACTTGATTCTTCTGAATTCTCCACACTCTGGCTTCGGCTTTCCTGTCATTCTCTGACTAAATATATCTGTGCTGTTTACTTATCCCCTAATTCTACTGACTATCAAAAATTCTTCGACTATCTTACTTCTACGATGGAACACATTCTGTCCATTTCTCCTTTCTCTGAAATCTCCATTCTTGGAGATTTCAATGTTCACCACCACCTTTGGCTCTCCTCTCCTTTCACGGATCCACCTGGTGAACAAGCCTACATCTTTTCTTTCCTTAATGACCTAGAGCAGCTTGTACAGCACCCTACCCGTATCCCTGACCGCCTTGGAGAGAGCTCCAACATACTTGACCTCTTCCTCACAACTAATCCTTCTGCTTACTCTGTTAATCTTTTCTCTCCGTTGGGCTCCTCCGATCACAACCTTAATACCTTAACCTGTCCTATCACTCCGGTACGGCCTGTGGACCCTCCAGGGAAACGTCGTCTGTGGCATTTTGGAGCTGCGGACTGGGAGGCCCTCAGACAGTACTTCTTTGATTTTCCCTGGAATGATTATTGCTTCCATGGCCGTGAGCCATCTGAGTGTGCCTTGCGCATTACGGAGGTTATTCTCTCGGGCATGGAAGGATACATTCCTTTCTTTTATCCTTTGACTAACGCAAGAAAGCCTTGGTTTAATCACGCTTGTTCTAATGCTGTCCGCAACAAAGAGAAGGCCTACAAAAGGTACCGGAGCCAACCCACCCCTGAATCACATCATCTTTACGTTTCTGCCCGGAATCGTGCTAAGTCTGTTCTTCGCTCTACTAAAAATAATTTCATCCATACTAAATGCTCTCAACTGGAATTCTTCCCGCTCCTTCTGGCACCTTGCCAAAAATCTTTCTAACAACTTTGCCTCATCATCCTTCCCTCCTCTTTTCTACTCTGATGGTTCTGTAGCTATTTCTTCTACTGATAAAACAGATCTCTTTTTCTCCTCCAATTCCACCTTAGACGATTCCGGTGCTGTTCCTCCATCACTTCCCCCCTCTGACTTCCTCATGGCTGACATTAAAATTTCTTCAGTTGATGTATTTTCTGCCATCACTGGCCTCAGTACTAACAAGGCATATGGGCTTGATGGGGTCCCTCCTGTTGTTCTCAAGAACTGTGCTTCTGTGCTTACACCCTGCCTTGGCAAACTCTTTCGCCTTTGGGTTCCGTCAGGGACGCTCCACTGGCGATCTTCTCACCTACCTTTCAGACTCCTGGTCATCCTCCTTTCGGGACTTTGGCGAAAGCTTTGCCATTGCACTTGACATCTCAAAAGCTTTCGATCGGGTCTGGCATAAATCTTTAATTTCCAAACTGCCCTCCTACAGTTTCTATCCTTCTATCTGTGCCTTCATCTCTAGCTTCCTTTCTGGTCATTCTATAGCCGCTGTTGTAGACGGCCATCGTTCTTCTCCTAGATCTATCAACAGTGGTGTTCCTCAGGGCTCTGACCTATCACCAACTCTCTTCCATTTATTCATCAATGATCTTCTAAGCTGTACATCTAACCCTATCCACTCATACGCTGATGACTCCACCCTTCACCTTTCCATTCGGTTCCCGCAACGCCCATCTCAACAGTTACTTCAACAAACAAGGGATGAGGCTATGGCACACCTAATGTCTGACTTGGCTCGTATCCCTGACTGGGGTAAAAATAATATGGTTGTCTTTAATGCACCTAAGACTCAGTTCTTACACCTATCAACCCGACAAAATCTTCCACAGGTAAACCCACTAATGTTTAATAATATTCAGCTTAATCCTGCATCATCCTTGAACATGATTGGGGTTTCATTTACTCGGGACTTATCTTGGAAAGATCATATTACATCTCTTGTAAAATCTGCTTCCAAGAGATTGGGTGTGCTAAGCCGATTCCACTCTTTCTTTACCCCCGCACAATTGTTGACTCTATACAGGGGTTTTATCCGCCCCTGTGTGGAGTACGACTCTCATATGTGGGGAGGCTCCCCACATACAGCTCTTCTCAATAGGGTGGAGTCAAAGGCTTTTTGTCTCATTAACTCTCCTGCTCTTACTGACTCCCTTCAACCTCTGTCTCTTCGCCGCACTGTTGCATCTTTATCTCTTTTCTATCGTTACTTTAATGGTCACTGCTCCTCTGAACTGTCTGCTTGCATTCCTCCACCTCTACGACGGGCGCGTAGCACCCGTCTGGTAGCAAACTCTCATCCCTTTTCTGTCCAACTCTCTAATGCAAGAGTTAACCGTTACTCCCAGTCTTTCATTTATGCAACAGGTCAGCTCTGGAACTGTCTCCCTCTGTCTGTATTTCCTGCTGCCTATGATCTCCAGTCTTTCAAACGCAGTGTGTCCAGGCATCTCAAAATGATCGGCTCTTGAATTTGGCTCTCTATTGTATTTTGTTTTTCTCTTGGAGGGAACTGTTACTGCGGGCTCATGGCCTTTGGTTCCTTCTTCCTCGCATAAAAAAAAAGAAAAAAGGATAATACCACCCCAGTCAGTGACAATCACACCACACCACCACACAGGATAAAACCACACCAGTCAGAAATACCCGCACCACACCACACCACACAGGATAATGAAACATGGTATTTCACTCTCTGAACAATATATTTGGAGAGAGAGAGAGAGAGAGAGAGAGAGAGAGAGAGAGAGAGAGAGAGAGAGAGAAGCATTATCTTTTTTTTTTTTACCTTTTCATGTAATCCATATCACATCCAAGCGATTTTATTAAGCACAGGAGGGAATTCTGGAACGGGGGGGGGGGGCAGATATAGCCCTCATTAACCCCTTCAAATTGCTAGTCACGAAGAAGTGCTATGGGAAGGATGTAGAGCCGTAGCATTGTTTTATTCTGCCACTGAGCTACGTGAAATAAGCTGCAAAAGGACGAAAATCTGGGCCAAGCTAAGGTGAAAAGACCATACAGTATTTGTCATTGTTTTTGTTGTTGATGGTTTCTTGTTGTTATTGTTGTGTGTTTGTTCTTTTTTTTACTTTTTTTCGTTTTGTAGTTGTTGTGGTGGTATTGTTGTTCTTGTTCTTTGTTCTTGTTTATTTGTCATTCTTGTTGTTTTGTTATTGTTGTTTTTGTTGGTGTTCTTGTCGTTCTTGTTGAGGATAATGGAGCCGAGTTCTTGCTTACGACTGCCATACTGCGCGACGACCACTGGGGGCTTCACGACGACCTTTACCACTACTCACACTGCCGATGCTGGGGTCACCTCGAGTCGTACTGGTCGTCTTCGTTGTTGTTGTGGTTTGGTGGGCTCCCCAGACGACCTCTTCCGGGTACAGTACGGGTGTATTATGTTGCAGTGACACTTGCCGTCTGGACCAATCTCGCAGCAGGGACTGGACACACAAGGGGTGATGCGCTGACCTGTTGTGGGTTAGGAAGTGAAAATAATAGTAGTGGTGATGATAATAGTAGTAGTGATGATAATAATAATAATAGTAGTAGTGATAATATTAATAGTAGTAGTGATAATATTAATAGTAATAGTGGTAATAATAGTAATAGTGATAATAACAGAGGTAATCGTAATAATCATAGCAGTAGTGATGATAATAATGGTAGTGATAATGATAAAAGTAGTAGTGATAATAATAATAGTAGTAGTGTTGCTAATACCAGCAGTGATAATAACAATAGTGATAATGATAGTACTAGTGATAATGATAATAGTAGTGATAATAATAGTAGTAGTGATAATAATTCCAGCAGTGATAATAATAATAGCAGTAGTGATAATAATAAAAATTGTGATGATAATACTAGTACGGTAGTGATAATGATAATAATAGTAGTGATGATGCGCTAATAGTAGTAGTGATGGTGACAATGATATTAATAATGACAGTAGTAATAATAACAGTAGTAGTCAGTGATAATAATACTGATAACAGCAGTAGCAATAATAATAATGATGATGACAGCAATAATAACCAGTCTTCACCAAAGACGTATCCTCACCATGAGGTAAAGAATACATAGATATGCACTAATGGTTATAACAATTACATAGAGAGAGAGAGAGAGAGAGAGAGAGAGACAGACAGACAGACAGACAGACAGAGTGCTGTGAAGCGGCTGAAAAATGGGAAAGCAGCTGGGGTTGATGAGGTGTATGCAGATATGCTTAAATGTAGTGGAGAGAATGGAATAAAGTGCTTGTTGGAGATATGTAAGAAGGCATGGATGAGTGAAACTGCCTGCAGAGTGGAAAAAGGCTGTGATAGTACCCCTGTACAAAAATAAAGGTGAACGAAGTGAGTGCAAGAATTATCGTGCCATAAGCTTACTGAGTGTGGTAGGGAAGGTATATGGAAGAATTATTATAGAGAAAGTAAGAGAGATATCAGAAGTCCTAGTGAGTGATGAACAGGGTGGCATTAGGAGTGGCAGAGGACGTGTGGACCAAATATTTGCAGTGAGACAGATAGTAGAGAAGGCTTGTGAGAAGGACAATAAGGTGTTTTTGGCATTCATGGATCTGGAAAACGCATATGACAAAGTGGACAGAGAAGGATTGTGGAAAGTTTTGCGCATGTACGGTGTAGAGGGTAAGCTGTTAGGTGCCGTCAGGAGTTTTTATGATTGTAGTGAAGCATGTGTCGGGGTTAATGGGCATCTAAGTGAATGGTTCACAATCAGTGTGGGCATGCTACAAGGTTGTGTGATGTCCCCATGGTTGTTCAATGTATATATGGATGGGGTGATGAGAGAAGTGAAAACACGAGTAATGGAGAGAGGAATGGCGCTGGTAATGAATAGTGATGGATGGAATATATCAAATTTGTTGTATGCTGATGATGCAGTATTGCTTGCAAGTACCGGACAAGAACTTGGTAGGCTAGTGCAGAGTTTTGCTGATGTCTGTAAGCGACGTTCCTTGAGAGTAAATGTGAAAAACAGTAAAGTGATGGTTATTGAGAGAGGTGACTCCCAGTGCAATGTAACAGTGAATGGAGAGAGACTGGAATTGGTGAGAGAGTTCAAATACCTGCATACAATGATAGAAGAGAGAGGAAAATGTACAAAAGAAGTTGAAAGTAGAGTGAAACAAGGAAGAAAAGTAGCTGGTGCAATGAAGGCCTTGATGAGAAACAGAGGCTTGAGTGTTGCAGCTGCATGAGGCTTACATGAAGGAGTGTTAGTGCCAATTTTAACATATGGATGTGAGACTATGGTGTGGTATGAAAATGAAAAGTCAAGAGTAAGAGCAGTGGAGATGGGACTGCTGAGGAATGTATGTGGAGTACAGAGGGTGGATAGGATACGAAGTAATGTGATTCGTGAGAGATGCGGAGTGGGGAAGTCGGTGGACCCCAGAATTGAAGAGCGTGTACTATGATGGTATGGTCATGTGGAGAGAATGGATAACAACAGAGTGGTGAAGAAGGTATATCTGAGCGAATTCGAAGGAGGGAGGAGGCGAGGTAGGCCAAGGAAAAGGTGGAGAGATATGGTGGATGAATGTGTAAGAACGAGAGGTTTGGAAGTCGATGAGGCTAGGGAACTGACAGGAGATCAAGCTGTCTGGATGAATTTGATGAGGAGATGTGCATGATCAGGGATTTTTGGCACCCTATTTTAACGTGGCAGAGTCTGGACTGACTCTGTCAAATACGATATGTGAAGCTACAGAACGTGGTGAATGTTTTTGGCGTATCAGATCGAGCCAGAATTCCGGGGGCTTGAATGATGAGTGAATGGAAGAGTGGCCCATTGGACTTGGCAATTTTGGGCTGTCTGGACATTGCTTCTCCTCTCCCTGCCCTTGTGTGGGAAAGGATGTCCGGATGATGATGATGACAATATATATATATATATATATATATATATATATATATATATATATATATATATATATATATATATATATATATACATATATATCATCATCATCATTAGCCGTTTGAGTATCCACTGCAGGACCGGCCTATCCTGACCGAAGTCGGGACTATACAGCCAATGAATTTCTACCAAGTGGCTTAGGCTGTCTGGTAGAGATTGTATGTAGGGTGAGAAGTGCTTGTAAGTGTAATGGTAGTGTTGGAATGGGTTTGGATGTGTGTGTATTCTGTGAACCAAGTGTAATCGGCCCGCACAAGCCAACTCGGTGCAAGCATACTTTATAGTAAGCGACACTGGTTCAACCACAGCACCTCTTGTGTCCGCCAATGCAGTACGTGGCCGGGTGAACACCGCCAAAGTTAATTACCCTGGCGGGGTGTGAACCCTGGCTCACCCGTGTACGAAACGCACACTCTACCACTGTACCACAGAGGCTCCATATATATATCTCATCTCATCTCATCTCATCAGCTGTTTGAGTGTCCACTGCAGGACCGGCCTATCCCTACCGAAGTGGGGACGAAACAGCCAATGTATCTCTACCAAGTGGCTTAGGCTGTCTAGTAGAGATTGTATGTAGGGTGAGAAGTGCTTTTAAGTGTAATTGTTTTGTTGGAATGGCTCTGGATGTGTGTGTAGTCTGTGAACCAAGTGTAATCGGCCCGTGCAAGCTGACTGGGTGCAAACATATTTTTTATAGTATGCAACACTGGTTCAACCACAGCACCCCTTGTGTCCGCATATATATATATATATATATATATATATATATATATATATATATATATATATATATATATATATATATATCTATATATATATAGATATATATATATATATATATATATATATATATATATATATATATACAGTATATATATATAACTGTGGTAGGTGGGGGCGTTCACCATCCACTCACTCAATGTAGTGCTGCTCTCGAGTGTCTGCTCTGTCCTCTCCTCCATCCTTCTTTCCTTCCATCTTCTTCTATCTTTCTTTCCTTCATTCTTTCCTCGTCCTTCTGCCTACGGGTGACATTACACTCCCTCTTCTGTCCTTCATTCCTTCATTCTTTCCTCTTTCTTCTGCCTATGGGTGACTCAATACTGAATGACAAGCCAAATGGTTTCCTGTATACCAGGAAACTATTTACTACTCTGGGTGGTAACCATATAACCAAATTTTGGCGCCTGGTGGTTTAGTGGGTAATTATTGTGCTCCAATCGGAATCAGCTGGTGAAAGTTTATATCCAAGGTGTGGTTGGGGTTTATTGCTCACGTAATGCCACTCAGAAATGAGTGAGGTTGGTCACGCTTATCTTAAATGTCAGGACCAACTGCCTAGCCCCGGGCTCCTACGCTCCTCATGGGGCTACGTAGGATTGGATGATGGATAGATGGATGGATATATATATATATATATATATATATATATATATATATATGGGGATGAAGTAGGACTCAGACAGTACACTATCTTTACCCGTCCCCGCCCCGGAGGGGCTAGGAGATAGATAGGCTATTGTTTTCACTCGGTTTGTCTCTCTGTTGGTTTGTTTGTGTGTCTGTCTGTCTGTTAACAACTTTACATGAAAACAAGAGGTGCGATTTTTACTAAAATTA
>NC_137027.1:30826657-30841657 GCF_032717465.1 Coenobita brevimanus
ACAGATAGATGGATAGATAGACAGATAGATGGATAGATGATATAAGAATGGATGGATGGATACATAGATCTCGAAATTGGCTCTTTTGTATTGTTTTTTTTTTTTCTTGGAAGGAATGGTTTGCCAGCTCCTGGCCTTTGGTTCCTTCTTCCTTGCATTTAAAAAAAAAAAGATATTTAGAAGTAGAGGCTGACTGAAAAACAAAAAAACAAAATTGAGAGTATATTGGTAGACAGATAGATGGATAGATAGATATAAAGATGGATGGATGAACAGATAGATAGACAAGTAGATAATTTGACAGATAAAGGTATATTGAATGAAAAGATACATACATAAAGAAAAAGATAGATATATCGATATACAGATGTTCTGATGAATAGATAGACAGACAGACAAAGATAAATAGACACAGATAAATAAATAAACAGATAAACAGGCAGATAGATAAGGCTAAACATTAAATCCATTTATTGTCTTCACTACTACTAATAAACATAATATATCACGCACCGAAAATACAAGAAAATGAGTAGCAAATTATAATAAATATTTTTAAAAGGAAATTTATTTATTGCAAATTAACTGTTTTTTCGAAATTCACTTTATTTGTTAGCTTTTTGGCCAGGTGATTCTATTTAACACTGGTGGCTCCTTAATACCTCTTCCAAGACGATTTATTTTGCATATTTCACCACCATTTTTCTTCTACTATCTATCTATCTATCTATCTATCTAATATCTATCTATCTATATATATATATATATATATATATATATATATATATATATATATATATATATATATATATATATATATATCGTTTTTATATCTATATGGTTAGCATCAGGAATGTATAAAAGAGGATATGGATGTGTAATATCCGGAATAATTCACTACTGGAGGGGTGTTGCGAGTCATGAAAGCCACTGGAGGGTAGTGTGTGGGTTTGGGATGTGTAGGGTACGTTGGTGTGTGTGTGTGTGTGTGTGTGTGTGTGTGTGTGTGTGTGTGTGTGTGTGTGTGTGTGTGGTGGGATTATTGATTGTTTTCGGGTTCGAGGTGACGATGAGTGAAAAAGCAATAAGAATAGTGAATGAAGAGTTCTGGACAAATGTGGAAGCGTGCATGGAAAAGTTTGAAAGGAATGAGAACGTTTTTGATTGGAGATAACAATTGAAAAGTAGGGAAAGTGAAAGCGGATGGAGTAGTTGGTGAGTTGGGTGTACCTGCAGATGTGGATGAGAATTGGCAGTGCTCTAATGGACATTAGTGCCAGGAGGGGGTTGGTGATAGCCAATTCCCTCTTCAGGCACAAAATGATGCACAGGTATACGTGGCGAGTGATGAGAAGGTCTATCTATCTATCTATATACCTAGGCCGCTTCCCCGAAGGAAAGGGAGGTAGCCGAGACAGGACGACACACTCCCCAATTACTGAATGAACTGAATGAACGGAAGGCATAGGCGGATCTAGGGGGGGGGGGCATTGGGGCCTTTGCCTTCCCCCCCAGGAGGTATGCTGGCGCCCCTCTAATAGACGTCATATGTCCCTAATAGTTTATATATATCATATACCATAAGAGGTTAAGACGAGAGAGAGAGAGAGAGAGAGAGAGAGAGGTGGGAGTTGCCTCAAGGGAATAGGAAGATACTGTCAGAAGGTGAAAGGGGTTACAGATCCAGTATAGGTGTGTGTGTGTGTGTGTGTGTGTGTGTGTGTGTGTGTGTGTGTGTGTGAAAGGTGGGAGTTTCCTCAGGCGAAAAGGAAGAAAGGTACTGTCACAAGGAGAAAGGGAGTACACACTCACCACGCCCCTGGGCACAAAGCACTGGAATCTGTCACAGGGCACAAGGGTAGTAATTGAACCACCGGACACAGGTTCTGCTTCACCGTCACTGAGGTCTTGAGGATTGGCAGAGAAGACATGAACAGTCAAGAACAGCAGACAGGCAAACAGCGTGAGCACAGCCATGGTGTAGCTATCTAAGAAGGCTTGAGTGTATAGGAACATGGGGGACGAACACCCTGAATCCACTAGTCGGACCGGAATGTGGAGAGCTGGTGTTATATCCTTTTTGCTTCTAATATTTCTCAAACTGCGCACTTACCTGTTTATGTGAGGATTCTTCCTCTGTCTGTCTGTCTGTCTGTCTGTCTCTCTTTTCCCCACTGCCGCCAAAACTGTGTCTCAGGTCCTTATATACCTGAGCCAAACCTTGACCTCTGACCCCACTCTTATTTCTGACGGCCGCTGCTGGTGTCGTACAAAGTCGCTATGCACAGACAAAGTTTCTAACCAAAGGGCATGAAATTTGACTGTCATAGATATTCACTCCAGCAAGGTTTTGGGAAGGGTGAAACCACTGAGGGTCGCACTTCACGGGGGAGGGGGCAGGCTTTGGGACTTTCAGCGAAATTAAACATGGCCACAGTTTACAACGTATGAATACACTTTTTTCTTTTAATGCAAAGAAGAAGGAACCAAAGGCCAGGAGGCTGCAAACCTTTCCTTCCATAAAAAAATAATAATAATACAATAGAGAGCCAAATTCAAAATCCTTCATTTCAGTCTGTACATTCTTAGGTGTTTATCTAGTATATATATATATATATATATATATATATATATATATATATATATATATATATATATATATATATATTCTGCCTACTTGTACTCATTATATGGGATACATTTAGCGATGAAAAGTATGAATAATATGTTGCTGCAATACTGAACATACGTTTTGTCTTTTTGTGTTTATGAGTGTTGTAACAATGTTTATTAATGATAATGAAGAGAAAATTGAAGTTGATGGAAAGAACACCTAGTAATATGAAAATTATGTATATGTCGCCATCATAAAGTATATAAACACATTATTTACAGTAAAACAAGTGTCATTATCTACTAGCTGTTAATAGTACTACCTACAAATATCTTTGTATATATAAACACAGTTCCATAATTATTTCCTAATGATTATTAAATTCAATCATCCTAGCCAGCTGCTTTATTACTTTAGTACCAATAGCCTCCTCTGTGATAAAGTCCATAATGCGATGTGCCATATTAATACTGTAGCACTGTGATACCAGCTTTATTAATGTGATGTGCCCTATTAATACTGTAGCACTGTGATACCAGCTTTATTAATGTGATGTGCCCTAATAACACTGTAGCACTGTGATACCAGCTTTATTAATGTGATGTGCCCTAATAACACTGTAGCACTGTGATACCAGCTTTATTAATGTGATGTGCCCTAATAACACTGTAGCACTGTGATACCAGCTTTATTAATGTGATGTGCCCTATTAATACTGTAGCACTGTGATACCAGCTTTATTAATGTGATGTGCCCTAATAACACTGTAGCACTGTGATACCAGCTTTATTAATGTGATGTACCCTAATAACACTGTAGCACTGTGATACCAGCTTTATTAATGTGATGTGCCCTAATAACACTGTAGCACTGTGATACCAGCTTTATTAATGTGATGTGCCCTAATAACACTGTAGCACTGTGATACCAGCTTTATTAATGTGATGTGCCCTAATAACACTGTAGCACTGTGATACCAGCTTTATTAATGTGATGTGCCCTAATAACACTGTAGCACTGTGATACCAGCTTTAGTAATAAGTGAACACGATTGTCCTCAGTGGCGGTGTCAAACGTATGGGTGTTTAGACAATCAAGTATTCTCTGTATCGCAACACTGTGTGAGATGCGTAACACAGCTGTGGAAGTAACGAGTGGCATAGGCTGATGTTTTAAGAATTTCTACTTTTTCTTTTGCAAAATTTCAAAGCATTTCTCAGTTCTGTGGCAGATTTTACCTACACTTGCACCGAGGAGATCCTTCTCTGCTTGTCATGTCAATAAAAGTGCTCTAATAACTATTGCCTTTAGTTGCTGATACCAGTGACTCTTGACATAACGTCATCATCATCATCATCATCACCACCTTCATCACCATCATCATCATTATCAGCAACGTCATCGTCATCATCATCATCATCATCATCATCATCACCATCATGATTAAAATTCGAGCACGTTATCGTAGTGAATGGGTAACACAATGGCCTTACGGTGCTATATGTAAGAAAAATGAAAAATAAGTAAATAGTGAAAGGAATATATTATGCAGTGTAATTCTTTTCATAAATTATCGTTCAGTGTTGCTGAGTTCTAACCTGGAGAGAGAGAGAGAGAGAGAGAGAGAGAGAGAGAGAGAGAGAGAGAGAGAGAGAGAGAGAGGATGGGCGGGCGTTGTTTGATGAAGATAAAGAGAAAAGATAAAGTGTGTGTGTGTGTGTGTGTGTGTGTGTGTGTGTGTGTGTGTGTGTGTGTGTTAAGTTCAAACAGTCATGGAAAGTGTACACGTAACAGACAGACACAAAAGATTGGAACAGAGGACGTGATATATTGGGAGAAAATGTTTTCTTTGGTTAAACCTAACTTGAAAGACGACGTGCTATTTTGGTAATAATAATAATAGTAATAATAATAATAATAATCAGTGACTATCTTCGTTACTATTATTATTATTATTATTGATATTTTTATAATTATTATTATTATTATTATTATTATTATTATTATTATTATATTTTTGTATTTTAAAATGTACGCTGCAATATACTAATAATATCACATACTGTTATTATTATCATAGTAAGTATTTATAGTATTAATAAAAACAAATATAGTAACTGATACTCTGATTCACCACGTCCCTAACACCTTCTTCTAAGCGATTATTTTTGCTTATTACACCTTACTGTCCTCTTCTGTCTCACATAAAACCTTTCCAATATCCCCATACGCCGCATAAGTAACGTACAAACGGAAATTAATTAGCTATATCCAAAAATAAGTCGCAAAGGAAGAGGTGTTAGGGAGATTCCTTACACGACAAGAATACGAGCCCAGGACATGAGAAAGTAGGAGAGAGAAATGTGAGAAAGTGAGATAAGAAAGTGAGATAGTGAGACAGAGAAAATCGACTGACGGTGAAAAAAATACAATCGCTATCTCACGTCCTGGAAGTCTCTCTCTCTCTCTCTCTCTCTCTCTCTCTCTCTCTCTCTCCGAGGTGAATAAGTCAAATTAATTGCATACTTCTGTGGGTGTCAAGTCTAGAGAGAGAGAGAGAGAGAGAGAGAATGTTAATCACTACGCCAAAACTCCTAATTACACCCTCTGCCTGAAGGGGTTAATGAGGATCGTCTCTTAACTGGGCTAACAAGATCCAACAGGGGTCATTACACCTGATACACACCCTTAATTAACCCACCTTGATTAAATGAAATAGACTATTACAGGTAAATATATCTTGCGGTAATTAGCGGTCAGTGTGCAATTTGATACAGGTAATTAACGAGCAGTTTTATATATACAGGATAGTCCGTAATTAGCGCTTCATTAGAGGCTACCATGGCAGTTCCTGGCGTCTTGCTGGGACTGCTCAGTCTGCTGGTGTGGGCGATGTGGCAGTGGGGGTAGGAAATAAATGATGCAGGGTAGACATTGATAACTTACTAGGGTATATTCCCCGTGGTTCTTAACATTTTTCTTTGAGCGATGTAACTGGGAGGAGGATTTGGTTTTAGCTAGTGGGGTTTTGGATTTACTTTATTTGTTTATTTATTTATTTTTATGCAAGGAAGAAGGAGCCAAAGGGAAGAAGCCCGCATGTTGTTCCCTCCAAGAAAAAACAATAAGATGATAGAGAGCCAAATAGCATCTTTATATATTTACTATTAGTCATGCTGACGATATAAGACAAAGTGCCCGATGCTGGCATGGTGTGGACGGAAAATTCGTGATTAAATATGTTTTTCAGAGTATTTTCCATTATTTTTTACTCTCTCTCTCTCTCTACAAATACATATCCGTGTATATATATATATATATATATATATATATATATATATATATATATATATATATATATATATATATATATATATATATATATATATATATATATATATATATATATATATATATATATATATATATATGTCCATTCACACACACACACACACACACACACACACATGTATGATGAAAAAAGGAAGTTAGAAGGGTCATTATAAGCATGACTCAGTCCTGCTAAAACACACACACGCACACACACACACACACGCACTCACACGCCACGTAATGAGAGAGTTAACCAGAACTCTCAGATGTTCATGTATACCCCCAGCCAACTATTTTTCAGTTTTTCTTTCATAAACTATCATAACTGCACACATCACTACTACACAAACATGTATGCAAGCCTCGTACGCCCACAAACAAAAACAGACACACAAAACACTGGATGTATGTGAGGTGCAGTTAGAGTGGGGTTGTTTCAAGGTGGACGTGGTTTTGGTAGTGCTTTGTGTGTGTGTGTGTGTGTGTGTGTGTGTGTGTGTGTGTGTGTGTGTGTGTGTGTGTTTTCAAGGTGGACGTGGTTTTGGTAATGCTTTGTGTGTGTGTGTGTGTGTGTGTGTGTGTGTGTATAAAAAAAAAAGTTTGGAGAAGCGCTGGAAGTTTAATACGAGGTGAGATACGAGGTGAGGCAGATGGTGGAGTTCCCTGAATCAACGCATAAACCATCACAGAAATCTCTATGGCTACGATCACAAACAATTTCCATCATCACAACCGCAACCATCATCAACAACGATCGGCAACCACTACTAATAACTCTGGTCAATTGCATCAGTCATAACCACCACAACACAATCACTACCATCAACACAGTCATCAGGTACGACCACACCATAGCAGCACCACCACAACCACCACTATTAGCATAGCCAACTTCCACAGTCACTACATCATCAACCATTAGTATAACCAGCCACTGCCATCATTACACACAGCCACCGCCATCACCACAACCACCCACCGTCATCATCACAACCACCTACAGCTGCCACCACAACCAGTCACCGCCATCACCAAAACCACCCACCTCCATCACCACAACCATCCACCGCTACCACCACAATCACCCATCGCCATCACAACAACCAGCCACCGCCATCACCACAACCACCCATCGCCATCACCACAACCAGCCACCACCATCACCACAACCAGCCACCGCCATCACCACAACCAGCCATCGACATCACCATAACCACACACCCCTACAACCACAACCAGAGACGGTCGTCGCCACAACCATCCACTGCCAACACAACAACCACCCACCACCATCACCACAACCACCCACCGTGTGTGTGTGTGTGTGTGTGTGTGTGTGTGTGTGTGTGTGTGTGTGTTATCCTTCTCAACAAGAACCTTGTCTTAAGGTGAAAAAAACATATGGTGAAAGCATGAACGATATTTAAAAATTATAACCTTACCCAGTGTAGGACAACAACAGCATTTGATTTCAGTTTTTATCTCCAGAAAATTTCATACAGCTCAGGACCCTAGAAACTGGAGTGGTTCGATACAGCATTTATTTATCCCATCACAAGTAAAATGTTTTCATAACATGATTAAATAGTCTGTTGAAGGCAAGAACACTTTAACTCTGACGTCCTCAAGTGATAGGATGTAAGTAACATAAAACCAACTTTCATTTTGCACAGAAAACTAAACGCATTCCTCGGGTGTTCTCCTAGGCAAGTTCATTTCCATGCCAAGAAATAATCTGTACACCTCAAAGCACAAGAAACATGAGATCCAGTTGCAGATGGCCGGGGTATATTCAAGGTTAAGAATGTCGGAGTCTTGAATGTTGCGCGCGCGCGTGCGTGTGCGTGTGCGTGTGTGTGTGTGTGTGTGTGTGTGTGTGTGTGTGTGTGTGTGTGTTTAATTCCATATGTGTCTTCGCATATATGTGTGTTTTTCACTGTGTATGTATCTGTGTCTGAAATTAATACAATCAAAACTCAAATATATACACTTTTACATTTTCATATTTTCCGTTTTTGCATCCAGCTAACCTCATTAATCCCTTCAATTCGATGACATATTCTGTATTTTTCTTCCTCTTGTCAGACGATTATATTCACACTGGGAGAGCTTTCTATTAGTGAACGGTTAATGCCGGCTGTATCTATATTATCCAGGTCAGTACGTCTCTCCTGTGCTGAAGAAAACCGTCTGTACATAGCAGGGATGAATATGAAAAATCGGCACCGTACTGAAGAGGATCATCAACATCATTCTCTACCCATTATCCCCGCACATAAATGGAGTGGGTAGTTTCCAGAACCAGACACAGGGAAGCATAAAACTAGGAGAATTTTCACCAAATAGCAACGGTCTCCATTACCTCATCAGGTCGAGGATGTTGAATGTGTTTTATTTTGTCTAACTCCGGACGACCAACTGAGATTAAGAGAGAGACCTCGGAGGTTAAAGGATGCATTCAGTCATCCTTCTTTTGTCCGATAATCATCTATTCATCCATCTACCTCTCCATCCTTCCGTCCATCCATCGGTTCATCGCTCCATCTCCATCTTTTATCTTTACAAGTATCCATCCATCCTTCTCCCCATCTAACCATCCATCCCTTTATCCATTTGTCTCTCCATCTGTCCTGACAACTATCCATCCATCTCTCCATCCTTCAGTCCAGACATACTTACAAATCCTACTGAAACCTTCCTTCCATATTACTATTTTATTATAGCTACGTCCACAGGGTTTACTTCACTCACAGGATTACTCACAGATCTCAGTCGATTTTATAGATAGTGAGATTGACAAAAGATATATTTCTATTCGAGGCTGTTTCTTGGTGAATACTAATGGAGAGAGAGAGAGAGAGAGAGAGAGAGAGAGAGAGAGAGAGAGAGAGAGAGAGAGGGAGAGAGAGAGACTGTGTGTGTGTGTGTGTGTGTGTGTGTGTGTGTGCACGTTTCAGCTCAGCTAAGTTAAATCATTTATTTCCTTTCTTGAGTGCGAGTAAACTTTAGTATCATGATACTCATATTTGATACACTTGTCTGCATTAGTTTTCTTCTGTTCGATTTTTTTTTCTTATGCAAGAAAGAAGAAACCTAAGGCAAGGAGCCCGCAGGTTTTTTTTCCCTTAAAAAAAAAATAATAATAAAAATAAAAGCAAGATAAGAGAGAACCAAATTCAAGATGCATTCATTTCGAGCTGTCTGGACAAACTGCGTTTGAGAGACTGGAGATCATGGCAGTAAGAAATACAGACAGAAGGTGACAGTTCTAGTTCACCTGTTGCATATATGAAGGACTGGGAATAATGGTTAAATCTTGCATTAAAGAGTTGGACAGAGAAGGGATGAGAGTTTGTTACTAAACGGGAGCTAGGCACCCGCGGCAGTGGTGCAGGGATACAAATAAAACAGTTCAAAGGATCAGTGACCATTGAAGTAGCGATAGAAAAGAAGTAAAGATGCAACAGTGCGGTGAAGCGACAGAGGTTGAAGGAAGCCTGTGAGAGAAGGAGAGATAATATTACGAAAAGCTTTTGACTCCACCTTGTTGATGAGAGCTGTATGCAGGGAGCCTTCCCACACATAAAAGCGTGCTCTACACGGAGGCGAATAAAACCCGTGAATAAAGCCAACAATTGTGCATGGGTTAAGGAGGAACAGAGTCGGCTTAGTACAACTAATCTCTTGGAAGCACATTTTACAAGAGGCAATATGATCTTTCCAAGATAAATCCCGCGAGAATGAAACCACAAGTATTTTTAAAGACGATCCAGAATTGAGTAGGATATTGTTAAAGATTTGTGGATACTCCTGTAGATTTTATCGAGTTGAAAGACGTAAAAACAGATATTTTGATGCATTAAAAACATCATAGTTACTTTTATCCCAGTCTGAGATATGATCCAAGTGTGACATTAGGTGCGCCATAGCCTCATCCCTTGTTTGTTGGCGTAACTGCTGAGATGGACGCTGCAGGAATCGAAAGGAAAAATGAAGGGTGGAGTTAAAGTGCATGAGTGGATAGGGTTAGATGTACAGCTTAGATCATTGATGAATAAATGGAGGAGAGTTTGTGATAGGACAGTCCTGAGGAACACCAGTATTGATAGCTCTTGGAGAAGAACTGTGGCCGTCTATAACAGCAACTGCAGAATGACCAGAAAGGACGCTAGAGACAAAGGGCAGATAGAGCGATAAGAACCGTAAGAGGGCAGTCTGGAAATTAAAGATTTATGCCCGACTCGATCGAAAGCGTCTGAGATGTCAAGTGCAGTGGCAAAATTGTCGCCAAAGTCCCGAAAGGAGGTTGACCAGGAGGACGAAAGGTAGGTGAGAAGATCACCAGTGGAGCGTCCCTAGTGGAACCCATACTGACGAACTGAAAGAGGGTGGTGATAGGAAATGTGCTTCCTTTCTTAATTTTTTCTGCTAAGAATAGACTAAAAAACTTTTTAAATACATGATGTTAAAGTAATTGGGCGATAGTCAGAGGGCTGGGAATACTCACCCTTCTTTCTGACAGGCTGAATGAAAGCAAACTTCCGTAAGAAGGAAAGGAGCAAGTTGTCAGACAAAGGCAGAGTGTAAGCACAGAAGCACAGTTCTTGAGGACAACAGGAGGGACCCCAACAGGTCCATATGCCTTGTTAGTAATGAGGCCAGTTATGGTGGAAGATACAGCAATTTAAGAAATTTTAATGTCAGCCATGAGGAAGTCAGAGGAGGGAAATGATATAGGGACAGCCCCGTAATCGTCTATGGTGAAACTGGGGGAGAAAGCTTGGGTGAAAAGTTCTTACTTTATCAGTAGAAGAAATAGCTACATGAGGAAGTCAGAGGAGGGAAATGATTTAGGGACAGCCCCGTAATCGTCTATGGTGAAACTGGGGGAGAAAGCTTGGGTGAAAAGTTCTTACTTTATCAGTAGAAGAAATAGCTACATCTTCTTGCCTCCCTAACCCATGGGAAAGGCTGAAAGTCTGAGTTCGAAATCTGTATGATCTTATTTACACTAAAACGTACCCGAAGTAAAAAAAAAAAAAAAAAAATGTGTTGGTGCACAGGGAGTCTGATACCTACTTTATGGATTCAAACACCTGCTAATGTTTTGTAAGGGTTAGCAGACCTGGCTATAGCTGGTTCGTAAGGTCTGAACCAGCCAGCGAATGTTTTATAACTCCTATCAAGGAACAGGCCAAAACTGCAAAGAAGCTATCATGGTAATCGTCATATGAAGGTTATGCCAGTCATGATCACAACCTCACTGACATCACGTGGGGCTATTGTAGCCCTCAGTGGTGAGGGTTACAACATTTGTCATATTGCCCAGGTGTTTGGTATTCACCGAAACACAGCAGCACGGTGGATTCGGCGGCATGGAGACACCTATGCTACAGACGACATGCCACTAGTCTAGCGCAAATGCCGCAATACCGCAGACAATTACCAGATTATGTGTCATAAGTGATACTGTAATAGATTATCATATGTGGTTATTACATTGCTTACGGTATGTACACAGACGTCACGTAATACTGATAACCATCAGCCATACCTTAGCTTTTGCGTATTTAGCTGTTTTTATATCTCGGCCATACGCACCTATCACCCCTGCTGCCAGTATACACAGTGACCTAGGTCTACAGTGCAGCACCCAAATCATCTGTAACAGGCATCACAGCAGGAGCTGCAAACATTGCAGGCCAGCCACACAGCAGGAGCTTAGCGACCATAACATGTGGACAGGATGGAGTATGCGCTCAAGTATGCTGATAAGCCATCAGAATTTTGAGGGCGTGTAGTCTTTTGTGATGAAGAGTCATTCTGCGCTGATAACCCCTCGCTAACACATTATGTTTGACGAGCTCATAACACCAGGTTCGTCTCTCTCTCTCTCTCTCTCTCTCTCTCTCTCTCTCTCTCTCTCTCTCTCTCTCTCTCTCTCTCTCCAGTATATATCGTGGCTACGTAAGAAACTGTGTGTTATAATAGGTGCCTGTATCCACCCCCACACAATGCGCTAGTAACTCGCGTAGGTGAACATCAAACGAGTTATGGGTAATATGATGTCCTCAGTAATACGCAATAAGCGTTATCTACAACCTTTATAGCGCTCTATATATGCCTTATAATTTTAGCTACTTTAAAGTGTTTAAACTTTTGGTAACAACTACAGGAACGTTAAAAAATTTAAAAGTTTTGGTAATAATTACAGGAACGCTATGGCACACCTAATGTCATACTTGGATCATGTTTCTGGGGTAAAAGCAATCTTGTTGTTTTTAATGCATCAAAATCTCAGATTTTACATCTTTCAACTCAGCAAAATCATCCACAGGTGTATCCTTAAATCTTTAACAATATCCTAATCAATTCTGCACCCTCTTTAAAAATACTTGTGGTTTCATTCTCGCGGGATTTACCTTGAAAAGATCATATTACCTCCTGCGGAATGTGCTTTCAAGAGATTAGTTATGTTAAGCCAACCCAGTGCCCTCTTAGCCCCTGCACAATTGTTGGCTTTACTCACGGGTTTTATTCGCCTCTGTCTATAGCACGCTCTTATGTGTGGGGAGGCTCCCAGCATACAGCTCTTATCAACAAGGTGGAGTCAAAGGCTTTTCGTAATATTAGCTCTCCTCCTCTTACAGGCTCCCTTCAACCTCTGTCGCTTCACCGCACTGTTGCATCTTTACTTCTTTTCTATCGCTGCTTCAGTGGTCACTGATCCTTTGAACTGTTTACTTGTATCACTCTACCACTGCGGCGGGAGCCTAGCTCCCGTTTAGCAACAAACTCTCATCCCTTTTCTGTCCAACTCTCTAATGCAAGATTTAATCCTTATTCCCAGTCCTTCATTTATGCAACAGGTGAACTCTAGGACTGTCTCCTTCTGTCTGTATTTCCTACTGAAATGATCCCCAGTCTTTCAAACGCAGTTTGTCCAGACATCTCGAAATCAGCGAATTTTGAATTTGGTTCTGTGTTATCTTGTTTTTATTTATTATTAATTGGCTTTTTTTTTTTTTTCAGGGAACAATGCTGCGGGCTCGTAGCCTTAGATTCCTTCTTGTATAAACAAATAATTGAACAAGAGAAAACTAATGCGGACAAGTGTAATAAATATGATTACTCTGTTAAGATACTATAGTTTGCTTTGCACTCAAGAAAGGAACCAAATGATTTAACTGAGATGTGCTCAAACCCATGTACATACACACACACACACACACACACACACACACACACACACACACACACACACACACACACACACACACACACACACACACACACACACACACACACACTCACACGCTCGCGCGCGCGAAGGTATTCATAACCACGATCTGACACACACACACACAGACATACACACACACACATACACACACACACACACACACACACACACACACACACACACACACACACACACACACGCACGCACGCACGCACACACACACATACACACACACACACACACACACACACACACACACACACACACACACAATACGATAAACGCATCGACACACAAGCACATTCCATATATCAAGAACAGATACACACACAAAAGCAACTGTACTAATAAGCATAAATTCACACACACACACACACACACACACACACACACACACACACACACACGGTGGGTGGTTGTGATGATGGTGGCGGGTGGTTGTGGTGATTGTGGTGCGTGGTTGTGGCGATGTCAGTGGGTGGGTGTGGTGATGGCAGTGAGTGGTTGTGTTAATGGCGGTGAGCGGTTGTGGTGATGGCGATGGGTTGTTATGGTGATGGCGGTGGCTGGTTGTAGTGATGGCGATAGGTTGTTATGGTGATGACGGTGGGTGGTTGTGTTAATGGCGGTGGCTGGTTGTAGTGATGGCGATGGGTTGTTATGGTGATGACGGTGGGTGGTTGTGGTGATGGCGGTGGCTGGTTGTAGTGATGGCGATGGGTTGTTATGGTGATGGCGGTGGGTGGTTGTGGTGATGGCGGTGGCTGGTTATACTAATGCTGGTTGATATAGTAACTGTGGAAGTTGGTTGTGCTACTGCAGGTGGTTGTGGTGGTGCTGCTTGGGTGTGGTCGTACCTGATTACTGTGTTGATGGTAGTGATTGTGTTGTCGTGGTTATGACTGGCGCAACTGACCAGAGTTATCTGTAGTGGTTGCGGATCGTTGTTGATGATGGTTGCGCTTGTGATGATGGTAGTTGTTTGTGATCGTAGCCATGGAGGTTTGTGTTGGTGGTTTGTGTGTGGACTGAAGGAACTCCTTCATCCATCTCATCACACATAACTTCCACCGCTTCACCAAACTTTTTTTTTATCACACACACACACACACACACACACACACACTCGCTGGTGCAGTGGTAACGTTCCCGCTTGCCAACTGGTGGACGGGAGTTCGCGCCTCGCTCAGGTTGCGAAAAGTTTCACTGACGAAGTGGGTGGTTAATGTCCCCCTTGAGCACGGGGACGGGTGTGTGCGTGTGTGAAGGTCACAGCCTTGCCCTTAGATCGGACTATATGAGCTTTAAGCTCCCTTCCGGGAGGGTAAAAGCTGACGATCACGACCATTAAGTGATCCTGACCGACCCGATGAATTACACACACACACACACACACACACACAAAGCATTACCAAAATCACGTCCACCTTGAAATAACCACACTCTAAATGCGTGTCACATACATCCAATGTTCTTCGTGTGTTTGTTTTTGTTTGTGGGCGTACGAGGCGTGCATACATGCGTGTGTGGTAGTGATGTGTGCAGTTATGGTAGTTTAGGAAAGAAATACTGTAAAATCTGCCCCATAATTGACTGGGTGTGTACATGAACATCTGAGAGTTCTGGTTAATTGTCGTATTAAGTGGTGTGTGTGTGTGTGTGTGTGTGTGTGTGTGTGTGTGTGTGTGTGTGTGTGTGTGTGTGTGTGTGTGTGTGTGTGTGTGTGTGTGTGTATTTTAACAGAATTGTCAAGACCATCCCTTCTAAATTCCTTATTTTACCTTACATGTGTGTGTGTGTGTGTGTGTGT
>NC_137027.1:30846657-30906657 GCF_032717465.1 Coenobita brevimanus
GTATATATAAAAGCAAAAGTAACGCTTTGTCAAGAGGCACTGGTATCAGCATCTAAAGACAATAGTTATCATAGCACTTTAACTGACAGAACAGAGAAGGTCTTTTCGGTGCAAGTGAAGGTAAAATCTGTCATGGAACTGAGAAATGCTTTGAAATTTTGCCAAAGAACGAGTAGAAATTCTTAAAACATCAGCCTCTGCCACTCGTTACTTCCAAAGCTATGTTACGCATCTCACACAGTGTTGCGATACAGAGAATACTTGATTGTCTAAACACCCATACGTTTGACACCGCCACTGAGGACAATCGTGTTCACAAATTACTAAAGCTGGTATCACAGTGGTACAGTGTTATTAGGGCACATCACATTAATAAAGCTGGTATCACAGTGCTACAGTGTTATTAGGGCACATCACATTAATAAAGCTGGTATCACAGTGCTACAGTGTTATTAGGGTACATCACATTAATAAAGCTGGTATCACAGTGCTACAGTGTTATTAGGGCACATCACATTAATAAAGCTGGTATCACAGTGCTACAGTGTTATTAGGGCACATCACATTAATAAAGCTGGTATCACAGTGCTACAGTGTTATTAGGGCACATCACATTAATAAAGCTGGTATCACAGTGCTACAGTGTTATTAGGGCACATCACATTAATAAAGCTGGTATCACAGTGCTACAGTGTTATTAGGGCACATCACATTAATAAAGCTGGTATCACAGTGCTACAGTGTTATTAGGGTACATCACATTAATAAAGCTGGTATCACAGTGCTACTGTATTATTAGGGCACATCACATTAAGGACTTTATCACTGAGGAAACTACTGGTACTAAAGTAATAAACCATCAGGCTAGGATGATTGTATTTAAAAATCATTCGGAAATAATTACGGAAATATGTTTATCTATACAGAGATGTGTGTAAGTAGTACTGTTAATAGCTGGGGGTAGTATCCCTGCTTGTCGTAAAAGGCGACTAAAAGGGTTGGCGGAGGGTTAGTGCCCCTCCCCGGCAAACAACTAACTAAAAAAACAAACAAGAAGCCTCAGACAAGGACTGACAAAACGATGACGACCCAGGACCGGACAAAGGACTTGGTAATGAGTACATGGAATGTAAGAGGAGCGAATGATGAAGTGAAAGAGAGAGAGATTGTCCAGGTGCTTGAGGATGCGAAAGTGGATGTATGTGGAATAACTGAAACAAAATGGGAAAAAGAAAGTGTGAGAGAATGGGAGTATGGATGGGGTATATGTGCAGGAGTAGATGAGAATGAGAGGGCAAAGGAAGGAGTGTGTATAGTTGTGAGTAAAAGATGGAAGAAGAGCATAAGACAGTATGGATCAGTTGGATCAAGGATTGTGTGGGTAAAGTTGAAAGTTGGAATACAAATGTGGGCGATTGTGTGTGTGTAAGCGCCAACGCAAGATCGTGCTAGAAGAGTGAGAGAAGAGTTCTGGACAAATGTGGAAGTGTGCATGGAAAAGTTTGGAAGGAATGAGAGAGTGTTTTTGATTGGTGATATGAATGGTAAAGTTGGTAATGTGAAGGTGGATGGAATAGTTGGTGAGTGGGGTGTGCCTGCTGAGATAGATGAGAATGGGAGTGCGTTAGTGGACATTTGTGCTGGGAGGGGGTTGGTGATAGCCAATACCCTCTTCAGGCATAAAATGATCCACAGGTATACATGGCGAGTGATGAGAAGGGTGGGTGGTGAACTGAATGAAAGGAAGGCAATGATTGATTATGTGTGTGTGGATGAAAGGATGCGAAGATGTGTAAAGGATGCAAGAGTGTATAGAGGTTGGGGGAGTGGACTTTCTGACCACTACTTGGTGGTGGCCAGAATTAGGGTGCAAGTAAGATGGAGGAACAGAAGAAGGGAAAGACGAGAGGAAGGAGTAGTTGCAAGGAGAGTGGAAAGGTTACAAGAGGATGAGAAAAAGGCAGAGTATAAGAGAGAAGTGGAGGAACGATTGGGCAAATATGAATTGGAGCAGATGATAGACGTGGAAGGTATGTGTAAGATATTTACAGAAGAAATATGTGCAGCATGTGATGTGGTGTGTGAAGGAAGAGAAGACGGAGGGGGGTGCAAGGAACAGCGTGGTGGACTGAAGAGGTGAAACAGGCTGTGGCACAAAAGAAGAAAGCATACAATGAATGGATGAGAAATAGGGGCGTGGAAGAAGTTGAGAGGCGGAAGAGAGAGTTATATGTGGAAAGGAAGAGAGAGGTGAAAAGATTAGTAAGAGAGAGTAAGAAGAGAGTGGATGAGGAATTTGGAAGGAATTTGAGTGTAAAATGGAGGGACTGTAAGAAAATGTTCTGGAGAGAAGTGAAAAGAGTAAGACAGGGTGGAAGTGAAGTTAGCAGGGGAGTGAAAGATAAAAATGGTAGATTACTAGTGGAGAAGGGAGAAAAAGTGAGCAGATGGAGAGAACACTTTAAGGAATTGTTGAACGTAGAGGATGGAAGTAATGCGAGTATAAGTGGCTGGGGAATGGCTGGGAGAAGGAGGGAGATGAGAAGACAGGAAGAAATCAGTAGGATAGAAGTTGTGGAAGCAATGAAGAAAGTTAAATCGGGGAAAGCCCCAGGAATTGATGGAGTGTGTGGTGAAATGCTGAAGCATGGGGGAGAGATAGTAGTAGAATGGATGTGGAAGATGTGCAGATTGGCCTGGGAGGAAGGTAAAGTCCCGGAGGATTGGAAGTCAGGTATAATTATTCCCTTGTACAAAGGAAAAGGGGAAAAAGAAGTGTGTGGTAATCATAGGGGCATTTGTCTTCTTAGTATAATAGGAAAAGTGTATGGTAGGATACTTATAGACAGAGTTAGAGAAAGAACAGAGAAATTAGTTGGAGAAGAACAGGGAGGCTTTAGGAAGGGAAGAGGTTGTGTAGATCAGATATTCATTCTTAGATCTTTAGTGGAAAAGTTTCTAGAGAAGGGAAAGAAGTTGTATGCGGCTTTCATGGATTTGGAGAAAGCATATGACAGGGTGGATAGACAAGGATTGTGGAAAGTATTAAGAATATATGGAGTAGATGGGAAGTTGTTGAATGCTGTGAAGAGTATGTACGATGGTGCGAAGGCTGCAGTGCGTGTGGATGGTGAACTAAGTGAATTTTTCTCTTTGAAAGTTGGTTTGAAACAGGGATGTGTCATGTCTCCATGGTTGTTCAATCTGTACATGGATGGGGTAATAAAAGAGGTACAAGGTAGGGTAGTAGATGTTGGAGTGGCCCTGGTGAGAGAGGATAGTGTTTGGAAACTCCCTGTACTGTTGTTTGCAGATGATACTGTGTTGTTGAGTGAAGACGAAGGGGAGCTGCAAGGCTTGGTGGATGAGTTTGAGAGAGTGTGCAAGAAACGGAACCTAAAGGTGAATGTAGGGAAGAGTAAAGTGATGGTCTTTGAGAGAGGTGAAGTTAGTGAATGTACAGCGAGGTTGGATGGAGAGGAATTGGAAAATGTGAGTACGTTTAAGTATTTGGGTAGTGTGATGAGTAAGGATGGAGGTTTGGAGGGTGAAGTGCTTGAAAGGGTACAGCAGGGAAGAAAGGTTGCTGGTTCCTTGAAAGCAGTGATAAGAAACAGGGAAGTGAGCATGGAAGTGAAAAAGTTACTACATGACAGTATTGTGATACCAACTCTAACGTACGGTAGTGAAGCTTGGACATTGTTGGAAGGACACAAGTCAAGAGTGAGAGCAGTGGAAATGAGTTATTTAAGAGGAGCCTGTGGAGTCACGTGGAGGGGCTGACGAATGAGGATATAAAGGAGCGTTGTGGTGTGGATGTGGATGTGATAGGAAGCGTTATGAGGGACACACTGAGGTGGTTTGGCCATGTGGAGAGGATGGAGGGTGAAAGACTGACGAAGAGAGTGTATGTGAGTGAGGTGGAGGGGGAAAGAGGGAGGGGGAGGCCGAGGATGAGATGGAGGGATGGGGTGGAGAGGTATATGAGAGAGGGGTGTGTGAGTTGGGAGCAGGGCAGTGAAATGGCGGGGGACAGGGCGACTTGGAGGCGATTTGTTTGTGGCCACCCCAAACGGGATTGAGGCGTCTGGCAATAGATAGATCGATAGATAATGTAATTATGTGCATTATGATGGCGACATATACAATATTTTCATATAATTATGTGCTCTTTCCATCAACATCAATTTTATATAACTATCATAAATAAACACAATAGGTTAAGACAGTCATTAAAAAAAAGTATGTTCAGTATTGCAGCAAAGTATAGCTCTACCTTTTTCATACTCTTGCGTAAATGTATCCCACACAATGCATAGAGGTATGCAGAATAAATCATTGTGTGTGTATATATATATATTTGTACACTGATACATCTGCATACTTAGAAGGAGCATTGTGACACAGAAATCAGGCACTACCACGGTGGACGTGACAAGTGTGGGTGTTCAACATGGTGGTCGTAAATCACACGCCCGATGGGGAGACAACCCCTCCACGTTACACAGCTGAGTGGATGGATCCCTTGCCATCAGTGCAGCTGAGTGGATTAACCCCTTGCCATCAGTGCAGCTGAGTGGATAAATCACTTTCCATCAGTGCAGCTGTGTGGATAAATCACTTTCCATCAGTGCAGCTGAGTGGATGGATCCCTTTCCATCAGTGCAGCTGAGTGGATGGATCCCTTTCCATCAGTGCAGCTGAGTGGATGGATCCCTTGCCATCAGTGCATCTGAGTGGATGGATCCCTTGCCATCAGTGCAGCCGAGTGGATGGATCTCTTGCCATCAGTGCAGCTGAGTAGATGGATCCCTTCCCATCAGTGCAGCTGGGACGCCACTTGCAGGCACTCATGGTAAGGCGTGCCAGGGTGAAGACAGGCGGAACTGAGAGTGTTCCAATACCCTCTCCCACCGGGGCGTTTGGTGGGAGGGGGAGGAAGGGGTGGAGGGGGCGGAGAGTGAGGGTGGATAGTTCTTGCTACACAGCCTGTACATGCCACATCTCTGACACACCCACCACACCCATCGGGCACAAAGCACTGAAATCTATGACAGGGCACAAGGGTAGTAATTGAACCACCGGACCGTGCAACGGGACCTGCTTCACCGTCACAGTGGCCTTGTGGGTTGGCAGCGAAGACAGGAACAGCCACGAGCAACAGACATATAGAAAGCGTGAGCACAACCATGGTGTAGTTATCTAAGAAGGCTTGGGTGTAAAGGAACAAGGGATACGAACACCCTGAATCCACAAGTCGGACTGGCACGTGGAAAGCTAGTAATATCCTTTTTGCTTCAAATATTTCTCAAACTGCGCTCTTGTCTGTTTATGTGAGAATTCTTCCCCCCTCCCCCCCCTCTCTCTCTCTTACTCTCTCTCTCTCTCTTCCACACTTCCGTCACAACTGCGTCTCAGGTCCTTATATACCTGAGCCAACCCTTGACCTCTGACCCTAGCCTTATTTCTGACGGCTGCTGCTGGTGTCGGACAAAGTCGCTATGCACAGCCAATGTTTTTAACCAGAGGACATGAAATTTGACTCAGTCATAGATGTTCATCCCAGCAAGGTTTTGGGAAGGGTGAAACCACTGAGGGTCGCACCTCACGGGGGAGGGGGCAGGCTTCGGGGCTTCCAGTGAAATTAAACATGGCCACATTTTACAACCTATGAACACATTTTTTTTATGCAAAGAAGAAGGAACCAAAGGCCAGGAGCCAGCTATCTATTCCTTCCAAGAAAACAAAAATAATACAACAGAGAGCCAAATTCAAGGTCCTTTCATTTCAGTCTGCACATTGTTAGGTTATCCAGGCCACATATTAGGCAGGTGGGACCCCTCATGACCATCCCTATGGGTGGGGTCCAGTCCCCCGGAGGCAGTGTGAATTTTCACATAACAGCATGGTATTCTCCAAAATGGTAAACCATTACTTGTGCCACATTTTAAGGAGCATGAGACCCCCAAAGGGGCAGTTTCCAATGGACAGCAGGGGGAAGGGGGAGGAGCCTGACCAAAGCGTTTATGCACGGTCATGGTCTTTATTTTAGGAACATGAAATATTATATACTGGTAGACGATCAACCCGACAAGGTCTGAGGCAGAGAGAAATCTTGAAGACCATCCTCATGGGAACAAGTAAATAATTACATCTTTTCCCTTATTTCAGGGTTGGGTGCGGCTATCAAAAGTGTCACTGATCTTTTTCCTTCCCAGATTACTTGTTTTTCCTTTATTGCAGGGTTGGGTGCGGCTATCAAAGGTGTCAGTTGTCTTTTTCTTACATAGGGATGAAGCATATGGAGGGGATGCCAGACTACCAGAACGTTGAGAAGTAGAAGACGAGGAAGATTTAGAAGAATAAGTATATGAAGAAGAAGAGGAGAAGGAGGAGGAGGAGGAGGAGGAGGAGGAGGAGGAGGAGGAAGGATGGGTCAATTTACACTTCCGTCAAGGCACGAGTTCGGCTCTATACCTTCCTAAACTCGCCCTAGTCAAGAAAGAAGCTGCCTCGGACGGGCTTACGACGCAACGCAGGTCATGTGGTCAGTAACGAATGCACATATATTTTTGCGGTGTGGTTGGAAGGAGGGAGAAAAGGAAGAACGAAAAGAATGATGATGATGATGATGATGATGATGATGATGATGCCAGCAGAAGCAACAACAACAACAACAGTAATGGTAGGAATGATACGGCTATTACTACTACTACTACTACTACTAATAATAATAATTATTATAATAATAATAATAATAATTATATTAATAATAATAATAATAATAATAATAATAATAACAACAACAACAACAACAACAATAATAATAATAATAATAATAACCATATAACAGAATTATTGGCCTGGTTATGTCCCCCAGATTCCCCTATCAAAAATCACTGAATCATGGCAGTTGTTTCGGAGAGCCTCGGAGGGCCCAATACCTGCCCAGGGCCCCAGCCAAATGGGCAGATTAGCATGGCCATGTGGAATGTGAGAGGTGTGAATGAGGAGACCAAGAGGGTGGAAGTGGTGAATGTGTTCAAGAGTGCGAGATCTGCCGTGATGACACTGTGTGAAACAAATATAAAAGGTGTGATGTGGAGGAATGGGAGGGTGTGAAATGTGTAAGATTAACCATGAATGGGCGAGGAAGATGCAAGGAAGGAGTTGCTTTGTTGATGAATGAGGTGTGGCAGAATGGAATGAGAGACTACAAATGTGTCAGCTCGAGGTGTATGTATGTCAAGTTCAAGTTTGAGAAGGTAAAAGTGGCAGTAATTGTGGCATATGCACCGTGTGAGGACAGGAGTGAGAGAGAGAAAGACAGATTTTGGGATGAGCTGGATGAAGTAGTGGGAGAAATGCCCAGGAGCTAAAAAGTGATTGTAATGGGGGATATGAACGGAAGAGTAGGCACTGGTCATGAAGATGACATAATGAGCTGTTATGGAGTACCAGGAGAAAACGATAATGGGAAACGACTAAGGGATATGTGTCAGGAAAGGAGGTTGTATAACTAGCATTTCAAACACAAAGATGCACATAAATATACATGGTATAGAGGGAACGGGGATCGTATGGAAAGAAGCCTGATTGATTACGTGCTCGTAGGAAGGTTGATGCTGGGAATGGTTGCTGATACGAGGGCCGTGAGAGGATGATGTGGAGGTCTGTCAGATCATATGATTGTGGTATGCAAGATCAATCTGAGAAGAGTGAGGTGGACCAGGAGAGGAGCAGTCAGGGAGACAGACTGAAAGTCGAGAAGCTGAGGATCAAAGAAATGGCAGATGAATACAGGACCAAAGTAGGTGAGAAGTTAGAATCAGTGAACTGGAATGACATGGATCTGGACAGCCTGTGGAATGCATATAGAGACTGCTTAGTTAGAAATGCTAAAGCGGTGTGTGTGGCAAGAGTAACAACAAAGAAGAAAGGTACAACATGGTGGGATGAAGAGGTTAAGAGAGTAGTGGAGGAAGGGAGGAAGAAGTGGCTAAAATGGTTACAGGACAGGAGTTCAGTTCAAATGAGAACTGAATATTTTGAGAACAACAGGCACGAAAAGAGACTAGTAAAGAGGAAAAAGAAGGAGGTAGATGACGATCTAGGAAGAAAATTGAATCCAAACTACTCTGAAAATAGGAAGTTATCCTGGAAAGATGTGTGGAAATGTAGAAATGAAAGCAGAAACAAATGTGATGGTGTGAAGGATGTAAGTGGTACGTACATTATTAACCCCTGGGGATGAAGTAAGGACCAGATGAAAAGAATACTTTGAAAGCCTGATGAATGGGAATAGAGGGAGTAGAGCGGCTGTAAATATGATTGGTTTTGAGGATGTGCAGAGAAGGAATTCAGTGCCAGGAGACGTGACACTCGCACAGATGAAGAGTGCTGTGAAGCAGCTGAAAAATGGGAAAGCAGCTGGGGTTGATGAGGTGTATGCAGAGATGATTAACTGTAGTGGAGAAAACAGAATGAAGTGCTTGTTGGAGATACGTAAGAAGTCATAGATGAGCGAAACTGTGCCAACAGAAAGGAAAAAGGTTGTGATTGTACCCCTGTACAAAAAAAAAGGTGAATGAAGTGAGCGCAAGAATTATCATGACATAAGTTTACTGAGTGAGGTAGGGAAAGTATGTTGAAGGATTATGCCAAAGTAAGATATCAGAAGTCCTAGTGAGTGATGAACAGGGTGGCTTTAGGAGTGGCGGAGGATGTGTGGATCAAATATTTGCAGTGAGACAGATAGTGGAAAAGGCTTGTGAGAAGGACTATAAGGTGTTAATGGCATTTATGGATTTGGAAAAAGCATACAACAAAGTAGACAGAGAAGGATTCTGGAAGGTTTTGCGCATGTACTTTGTAGACGGTAAGCTGCTACGTGCCGTCAAATGTTCTTATGATGGTAGTGAAGCATGTACAAGGGTTAATGGGCATTTAAGTGAATGGTTCACGATCAGTGTGGGCTTGCGACAACGTTGTGTGATGTCCCCATGGTTGTTGAATATGTATATGGATGGGGTGATGAGAGAAACAAAAACACGAGTAATTTGGAGGGGGATGGCTTTTGTAATGAATGGTGATGGATGGAATATCTCAGGTTTGTTGTACGCTGATGATCCAGTACTACTTGCAAATACCGGTTGAGAACTTGGTACACTAGTGCAGAGCTTTGCTGGTATCTGTGAGCGTCATGACTTGAGAGTAAATGTAAAAAAGAGTTAGGTGATGGTTATTGAGAGAGAAGGTGACTCCAGTGCAATGTTCCAGTGAAAGGACAGAGAAACTGGAACTGGTGAGAGAGTTCTAATAGCTTGGTACAGTGATAGGTAAAAGAGGAAAAATGTGCAAAAGAAGTGGAAAATAGAGTGACACAAGGAAGGAAAGTAGCTGGTGCAATGTAGGCCTTGATAAGAAACAGAGGTTTGAGTGTTGCATTCACGAGGCTTACGTGATGGAGTGTTAGTACCAACTTTAACATATGGATGCGAGACTATGGCAGGGCATGAAAATGAAAAGTCAAGAGTGAGAGCAGTGGAGATGGGACTCCTGAGGAATGTATGTGGAGTACAGAGAGCGGATAGGATACGATATAATGTGATTCGTGAAAGATGTGGAGTGGGGAAGTCTGTGGACACCAAAATCGAAGAGAATTTACTGAGATGGTATGGTCATGTGGAGAGAATGGAAAACAACAGATTGGTGAGCAAGGCATATCTGAGCGAATTCGAAGGAGGAAGGAGGCGAGGTAAACCAAGGAGAAGGTGGAGGGATATGGTGGATGAGTGTGTGAGGAAGAGAGGTTTGGAAGTCAGTGAGGCTAAAGAACTGACAGGAGATCGAGCTGGTTGGATGATTATTTTGAGGAGAAGTGCATGATCAGGGATTTGACACCTGTTTTTAAAGTGACAGCGTCCAGATTGACTCTATGGGATTCGTTTTTGTGAAGCTACAGAACGTGAATGTTTTTGGTGTATCAGATAGAGCCAGGAGTCAGGGGCTTGAATGATGAGTGAATGGAAGCGTGGCCTATTGGACTGGGCAAATTTGGGCTGTCTGGACATTGAAACTCCTCACCCTGCCCTAAGGTGTGAAAAGAGGTTCATATGACGATGGTGATGATGAATGATTATAATAATAATAATAATAATAATAATATAATCTATCTGTCTATCTATTGCCAGACTCCTTAATCCCATAAGGGGTGGCCACAAATAAATTGCCTCCTTGTCGCCCTCTCCAACTCCATTTCACTACCCTGCTTTCAGCTCACAACCCCCTCTCTCATATACCTCTCCACTCCATCCCTCCACCTCATCCTAGGCCTCCTCCTTCTCTCCCCCTCTCCACTTCACTCACATACACTCTCCTCGCCAGTCTCTTGCTCTCCATCCTCTCCACATTACCATACCACCGCAGTGAGTTTCTCCTAACACCTCCTATCACATCCATATGCACACCACAACGCTCCTTCACTTCCTCATTTGTCAGTCTGTCCCTCCATGTGACTCCACGTGCAATAACTCATTTCCATTGCTCTCATTCTTGACTTGTGTCCCTTCAACAAGGTCCAAGCTTCACTTCCATACGTAAGGGTTTCATCACAATACTGGCATGCAGTAACTTTTTCACTTCCTTGTTTCTTATCGTTGTTGTCAAAGAACCATCAACCTTCCTTTCTTGGTGTACCCTTTCAAGCACTTCACCCTCTAAACTTCCTCTTTACTCACCACACAACCCAAGTACTTAATGCACTCACATTTTCCAATTCCTCCTCACCCTGCCTCACTATACATTCGCTGACTTCATTTCCCTCGATGACCATAACTTTACTCTTCCCTACATATTCACCATTAAATTTCATTTCTCACACATTCTCCCAAACTAATTCACCCAGCCTAGCAGCTCCTTTCGTCTTCATTTAACAACACAGTATCATCTGCAAATAACAGTACAGGAAGCTTCCACACACTGCCCTTTCTCGTAAGGGCCGCCCCAACATCCACTGCCCTACCTCATATCTCTTTTATAATCCCATCCATATACAGATTGAACAACCTTGGAGACATGACACATTCCTGTTTCAATCCAAACTTCAAATAGAGAAATTCTCTCAGTTAACTGTGCACACACACTGCAGCCGTATCACCCTCATATATACTCTTCCTAGCATTCAGCAACTTCCCATCTACTCCATATATTCTTAATACTTTCCACAATCCTTGTCTATCCACCCTGTTATATGCGTTCTCAAATCCATGAATGGTCCATAGAACTTCTTTCCCTTCTCTAGAAACTTTTTCACTAAAGATCTAAGAATGAATATCTGATCTACACAACCTCTTCCCTCCTTAAAACCCCTCTGTTCTTCTCCAACTAATTCCTGTTATTTACCTAACTCTGTCAAAAGTATCCTACCATATACCGGTACTTTTCCTATCACACCATGAAGACAAATGACCCTATGATTACCACACACTTCATTTTAACCCTTTCCCTTTGTACAGGGGAATAATTATACCAAACTTCCAATCCTTCGGGACATTACCTTCCTCCTAGGCCAGTCTGCACACCGTCCACATCCATTCTACTACTATCTCTCCTCCATGCTTCAGCATTTCACCACACATTTCATCAGTTCCTGGGGCTTTCCCCATTTTAACTTTCTTCATTGCTTCCTCAACTTCCATTCTACTGATTTCTTCCTTTCTTCTCACATCCCTCCTTCTCCCAGCCATTCCCCAGCCACTTATATTCACATTACTTTCATTCTCTATGTTCGACAATTCCTAAAGTGTTCTCTCCATCTGCTCACTTTTTCTCCTTTCTCCACTAGTAATGTACCATTTTCATCTCTCACTTCCAACCAACTTCTTTTACAACCTTTTTAACTCTCTTTACCTCTTTCCAGAACATTCTCTTACTTTCCCTCCACTTTACATGCAAATTCCTTCCTAATTCCTCATCCATACAGTTATTACTCTCCCTTACTAATCTTTTCACCTCTCTCTTCCTCTCTGCAAGTTTTTCTTCTGCCTCTCAACTTCCTCCACATCCCTATTTCTCATCTACACACCATATGCTTTCATTTTTTGTGCCACAGCCTGCCTCACCTCTCCATTCCACCATGCTGTTTTTGCATCCCCTTTCGTCTTCTCTTCACCCCACACACTACCTCACGTGCTGCATAGATTTCCTTTGTGAATATCTTGCACACACCTTCCACGTCCCTCATCTGTTCCAAAACATATTTACCCAATCGCTCCTCCCCTTCCTCTTTATATTCTGCCTTTTTTCCATCCTCTTGTAACCTTTCTACACTCTTTGTAATAACTACTTCCTCCTGTCTTACCCTTCATCTATTCCTTCACTTCATTTGAACCTTGACTTTCACCATCACCAAGTGATGGTCAGAAAGTCAATCCCCCCAACCTCTAAATGCTCTTGCTTCCATATATGCCCTTTCATTCCCTCATCCACACTTCCGTTGATTCAGTTCACGACCCACCCTTCTCATCACTCGCAATGTATACCTGTGGATAATTTTGCGCCTGAAGAGGGAATTGGCTATCGCAAACCCCCTCCTGGCACAAACATCCATTAGAGCACTGTCATTCTCATCCACTACTGCAGGCATACCCACTCACTCACTGCTTCATCCACCTTCACATTCCCTACATTTTTATTGGTATCTGTAATGCTAGGTGTTTTTGGTTTGGCTTCCGGCACCTAAAGCACCTAACGTGTAGCGGGGTCCTCTTTCGAGTCCGGGGCTTAGACAAATAGGAGAGAGGAAAGGCACAAAAACACCAGGCAATAACCTTACATGTGTATTACTCAGTCAGACAAGGGGAACAGCAGATGTTACAGACACAGTATTCTGGGTGATCATAAACTCTTATAACTAGAAAGGATGAATAGAGTCTCACAGGATACTGTCTGAGAATACAGTGAAAACATACTTGAAGCGGAATGTTCTAAATTAGTATAGTCCAGGGTCATTATGCAAATGGAGATGCTAGGGCTATTTCTCACAAGGGGGGGTGTAAGGCACTGGAGTCTAATTGTGATTATGGTATTATGAGGCAGAGTCTAATGGTAGCGTGTTCACTTTGTTATTTTCTGCTTGAGGGTCACTTTTGGTCAATTACCGTCACTTTCTTCACGGCCCTGGTGTTTATCACTGTATAGCCCTTCACTGTGCCTATCTCTCTAACACTTTGGTCTATTACTGTCAGTTCACTATTCCGCCTCGTCACTACTTGATCACTATTATTACACAGTCACAGTCACTATGGTTCATCCGGCACCAAGGGTGCAGCTGAGGGGCCGCACAGCTCCGCTACTGATGGGGCTGGGCACCACCAGTAGTCTCTGTGCTCAGGGGGCACGGGATCACGCTCAGGGGCGTCTGGTGTCGTCCGGGGCTATTGGCGGCAAAGGGGCCCGTACTCTCAGGGCTGGGGACAGGAGTGCGGCCCTCAGGACTGGGGCTGAACAATTGCCTGAATCGGTTGTTCAGGCTCCTGACAGAGGGGGAGGTCTTCTGCTGTCGAGGTAGTTCCCGCCTGGGCATTCTGGGGAGGGTCTGGGATTCCCAAGGACTGCGGTCCCCAGGGCTGGGCGGCGCCCACAGGAGGGGGCTGGCTGCAGCACCAGTCCGCGTCAGGGTCCGTCAGGTGGGTCTCCTCCAGAACCAGTTGCAGGAAGCCAAGGCCAGGGGAGACTACAAGGCCTCTATAATAATCCTCTACTCCCTCTGTGCTGGGGGTCGGGGAACAGGCGTCAAGCTTAGGCGGCAGGGCGGCTCTCGGCCACTTCCTGCCATAGGACCCGGCTACTGGCTGTGACTTCCTAGGGGCATGGCTACTAGCCGCCAAGGTCCAGCTACTGGCTGTGGCCTGAAAGGGTGAATGTCTGCCAGCAACCCAGGTACACCTTCAGAGCAGCTACAGGCCGTCTGACGAAGGTGGAAGCTGCTACAGGCCGACTCCTGCAGGAAGGGTGTAGAGCAGCTACAGGTCATCTGACGAAGGTGGGATCGGCTACAGGCCGTCTCCTCATTACCCTCAGAGCGGATTCAGGCCGTCTCCTTAGCAAGGGGCGAGCGGCTAGAGGACGTCTCAGGGGGAATGCCTTCGGAGCGGCTACCGGCCATCTGACGAAGGTGGGAGCGGCTACAGGGCAACTCCTTCAGGAGGGGTTTGGAGCAGCTACAGGCCATCTCAAGGGGAACACCTTTGGAGTGGCTACAGGTCGTCTGATGAAGGCGGGAGCGGCTACAGGCCGTCTCCTCATTACCCTCAGACCGGCTACAGGCTGTCTCCTTAGTGAGGGGCGAGTGGCTCCAGGCCGTCTCTGCGGGAATGCCTTCAGAGCAGCTACCAGCTGTCTCTTGAAGAACACCTTCAGAGTGACCACAGGTCGTCTCTTGGCGAAGGTGGGAGTGGCTACAGGCCATCTCCTTATTACCTTTAGGACAGCTACTGGCCGTTTCCTTGGCAAGGGGCAAGCGGCTACAGGCCATCTCAAAGAGGAAGACACCTTCAGAGCGGCTACATGCCATCTCGTGACAAAGGTGGGAGCGTCTACAGGCCATCTCCTTTGGGATGCTGGGTGAGCTGGATAGGCAGCTCTACCCATTAGCTGGTTGGTGAAGGCTCGCCCGGAAGATAGTGCAGTATTCCTGCTATGGCGATGGCGGGCGGGCTCCGGGTCATAGGGATGTGTGGCCTGGGCTGCCTTAGGCCGTTGTTGCACCGAGTCCCTTCGTGCTGCTGCTGCTCCTCCGTGGGCTCTTTGTGGGGGTGTCCGGGAGTTCATGGGGGCACTATGCTGTATTCCTTTTGGGGGTGGCTCGGTGTTCCAGGGGGCACTGTGCTGCGTTTTACCACCGTTAACTGGGAAAAAATCACGTCCTCATGACTGGAGGTAGACTTGCGTATTATGGGTGGCGTAGATTGGCTGTAGATGTTGGAGGAGAGCATGCCAGGCTGTGGAGGCGGTGTTCTCGTCCCGCTCTGCGTCACAGGTGAGGAAGAGGGTGGACGTGGTGGTGGAGGAGCAGAGGAGTTGGAGGAGGTGGTGTGGTCCTTGGACTTGTTGGTTGCGTCCAAGTGACGGTGGCCATACAGCTCGCCGTATCTTCATGTTGGTAGCTGTTGCCAGTGGTGTGGTGTGGTGCTGAATGCTTGAGACGAAAGGTAGGGGTTGGGTTTTATGCCGGGGTAATGCAACATAGTGTCTCTGGGGAGTGTAGGTGGCTGGGATTTGGACTTGATGTAGCATGAGGGTGAGATGGTTTAGGGCAGGGGTGGGAGTGTGATTTTGCAGCGAGGCAGGTGGGGTGGGGGAGTGGATGTATCAGGCGGGTGGGCAGGAGAGGCGCCCGGAGCAGGTGGTGGTTGTTTAGAGGGTTGGTGTGGGTGGTGACGTGGGTGTACAGGGTTAGTGTGGGCGTGAGGCGCGTGGGGCGCATGTGGTTGGGTGGGGGGGTGGTTGAGGCGGGGTGTGGGGAGTTAGGAGTGGGGGTGGGGGTGTGGGGGTGTGGTGGGATGGAGGGGGTGGGGGCGGCAGGTGGTGAGGAGGTGGGGGAGCGGCGGGGTGCTGGTGGCATTGGTGAGTTGTTAGGTGAGGTGTGTGGTGGCATGACTGGAGGTGAGGTGGAGGCAGCAGGGAAGAGGGAGGGAGAGAGAGGTGGCGGGGGGGAGATGTAGCAATCGTAGGAGTCAGGGGGAGGGTTGGCGGCAGTGGTTGGTGGTGGGGAAGGCAGAGTTGGGATTGGGGAGGGGGTGGTGTGTCTCGCGGGCAGGGATGGAAGGGGGCCGGAGCGGATGAGGGCAGGTTTTACGGTGGGAGTGAGTGGTGAGGTGAGTGCGCTGCCCTTTGGTGCTGTGGCTGCGTGTAGCGTGGCGGTGGAAGTGGTGTGCCAGGACGGGGTAGTTTCGGGCGGAGCTTCAGTGGTGGGCATGGGTGATGCGGTGGGGCTTGATGTGGGTGGTGTGTTGGAGTGTGAGGGTGATATGGCACTGGAGGTCAGTAGCGGTGGTGAGGCGACAGGTGAAGTGGCTTGAGGTGTAGGTGGTGAGGAGGGAGTGCAGTCTTGTGGCGCCATCCTGGTGTTTGGTGGTGGGGTGGTTTGGGCAGTAGTAGGGTTCTGTGGTCATGGTGTGGGGTAGGCGGTGGGTGCAAAGCCAGGGGATGGTGTGGGTGTGGGGGTGGTGGCGGGCAGTGTGCGGTGGTGGAACCGCGGTGGCTTGGCAGGGGTTGAGGAGTGTGGTGTGGTGGGTGGTGTTTGTCGTCAGAGGCGAGGAAAGGTGGGGTGAAGTATGGGGGGAGAAGGAGCCGGTGGTGGTGGGGAGGTGTGGCCTCGAGCTGTTGTTTGGATGTTTAGTGATGAGGCGGTGCAGGTGGTAGCAGGAGGCTGAGCTCGTGATAGAGTGGTGGGTGGTGAGGTGTGGGGTGTGGTGGGCGGCGAGGCATCTGGTGAGGTTATTGGGGACGAGCTGGGGGTCTGTGGGGATGGTGAGGTTGAGGGTGGGGTAGGGGAGGTGAATGAGGAAAAAGAGGTGAGCAAGGATGAGGAGGAGGAGGGCGTGATAGGGAAGGTGAATGAGTTGACTGTGTTGGTGGGGAAGGCAAGTGGTGGTGAAGTGATGGTTGTGGGTGGTGCGGGGCGGTAGGTGGGAGGCAGTAGACAGGAGGAGGTGGTTTTAGGATGTAGGTTAGGGGAAGATGGGGTAAAGGTTCTAGGAGGCCTGTGAAGGGGAAGGCAGGCTTTGTGTTGAGAGGGGATAGGAAGGGGGGAGCGATCATAGTGGAGAAAGTTGTGTGTGAGGTGGAAGGTTAGGAATAGGGGTTGGAATACGGGAAGTTAAAACAGAAGAGATAGTGAGAGGTGAGGAAAAGGAAACATGGCGTTTCCCCCTGTCATAGACTTGGGGAGATGTGAGGTGGCCCATGTCATTAAGGTGGGATGAGGGGGCAGTGGGGGGGCGCCTCCTGTGCCTTTTCCTTGGTATTTTCTTTCCCTGAGGCTCGGGGCAAGCGGTGTATGGTGGGGAGGTTTGTAGGTGCCTTTGTGTTGTTTTGCTGTGCCGGGCAGCGTTTAGCTGCTTGCAGATGTCGTGGATTGGGCATTCGTGGCAGCAAGGAGAAAATTCCCATGGGTCAATGGCGATGAGTTTTGTGGGGAATTGATTGATTTCGCTGATGCATTGAGGGGTGGCATGGACGGCTAGAAGGTGCCTCATTAAATTGATTTCTTTATCCAGGTCTCCCATCGGTTCATGTTTTTAAAATGTTCTTTAAAGAAACCGGGGAGAATCCTCAGGAGTGTGTGAAACATGAGTTGTTCCCGGGTTTCATCATCTGCCGCCGGGTAGGCAGCGGTGACCAGGCATCTTGCCCAGATTAGGGTATCATCTAGATTCCCATCGAAAGTCAACTTATCCAGTTGAGATAGTGCCACCACTTTCCCTAGTGATGGAGTGATGGCTTGGATCACGAGTCTTGTGAAATTCTGCCAGGTGAGCTCCGGAACGATTTTTGGTGCTATATTAGCCGCCGCTTTGCCCAACAGTGGGAGTGTAACTGCAATTTTTTGTTGGTCATTTTCAAAACCGATATCTAGTAAAGGTTTGATGATCGCCAGATATGTGTGAACATTGTACTGTTCGGGGTCGAACTTAGGTAATTGTACTTGCGGTTTGGTTTCCATTTTTCCTGTATTTCCTGACTACCTCTCTCGTATGCCCGGGTCAAGAACCATCGCTGTCCACCAGTGTAATGCTAGGTGTTTTTGGTTCGGCTTCCCGCACCTAAAGCACCTAACGTGTAGTGGGGTCCTCTTTCGAGACTGGGTCTTCGACAAATAGGAGAGAGGCAGGACACAAAAACTCCAGGCACACGTGTATTACTCAATCAGACAAGGGGAACAGCAGATGTTACAGACATGATATTCTGAGTGACCATAAACTCTTATAACTAGATAGGATGAATAGTCTCTCGCAGGATACTGTCTGGGAATATAGTGAAACAATACTCGAAGCAGATGTTCTAAATTAGTATAGACCAGGGTCTTTACGTGAGCGGAGATGCTAGGGCTATATCTCACAAGGGGGGGGTGTAAGGCACTGGGGTCTAATTGTGATTATGGTAATATGAGGCAGAGTCTAATGGTAGCGTGTTCACTTTGTTATTTTTTGCTTGAGGGTCACTTTTGGTCAATTACCGTCACTTACTCCACGGCCCTGGTGTTTATCTTATCACTGTATAGCCTTTCACTGTGTCTATCTCTCTTTCCAACACTTTGGGCTATTACTGTCAGTTCACTATTCCGCCTCGTCACTACTTGATAACTATTATTACACAGTCACAGTCACTATGGTTCATCCAGCGCCAAGGGTGTGGCTGAGGGGCCGTGCAGCTCCGCTACTGACGGGGCTGGGCACCACCAGTAGTCTCCATGCTCAAGGGGCACGGAATCACATGCAGGGGCGTCTGCTCTCGTCCAGGGCTATTGGCGGCGAAGGGGCCCATACTCTTAGGGCTGGGGACAGGAGTGCGGCCTTCAGGACTGGGACTGGACAATTGCCTGAATTGGTCATTCAGGCTCCTGACGGAGGGGGAGGTCTTCCGCTGTCGAAGTGTAGGGAGTTCCCGCCCGGGCATTCTGGGGAGGGTCTGGGGTTCCCAAAGTCGGACTGTGGTCCCCAGGGCTGGGCTGCACCTACAGGAGGGGGCTGCGGCACCGGTCTTCGTCAGGGTTCGTCAGGTGGATCTCCTCCAGAGCCAGTCATAGGAAGCGGAGGCCAGGGGAAACTACAGGGCCTCTATAATACCCCTCTACTCCCTCTGTGCTGGAGGTTGGGGAACAGGCGTCAAGCTTAGGCGGCGGGGCAGCTCTCGGCCACTTCCTGCCATAGGGCCCGGCTACTAGCCGTGGCTTCCTAGGGGCGTGGCTACTAGCCGCCAAGGCCCGGCTACTGGCCGTGGCCTGAGAGGGTGAATGTCTGCCAGCAAACCCAGGTACACCTTCGGAATGGCTACAGGCCGTCTGACGAAGGTGGGAGTGGCTACATGCCGACTCCTGCAGGAAGAATGTAGAGCGGCTACAGGCCGACTCAGGGGGAGCACCTTCGGAGCAGCTACAGGCCGTCTGATGAAGGCGGGAGCGGCTACAGGCAGTCTCCTCATTACCCCCAGAGCGGCTACAGGCCATCTCCTAAGCGAGGCGTGAATGGCTACAGGCCGTCTCTGGAGGAATGCCTTCAGAGCGGCTACCAGCTGTCTGACGAAGGTGGGAGCGGCTACAGGCAGTCTCCTCATTACCCTCAGAGCAGCTACAGGTCATCTCCTTAGCAAGGGGCGAGCGGCTACAGGCCGTCTCCTTAGCACCTTCAGAGCAACCACAGGTCATCTCTTGGCGAAGGCGGGAGCGGCTCCTTTTTACCCTCAGGACGGCTACTGGCCGCTTCCTTAGCGAGAGGCGAACGGCTACAGGCCGTCTCAAAGAGGAAGACACCTTCACAGCGGCTACAGGCCGTCTCCTTTGGGGTGCTGGCAGGAGCTGGATAGGCAGCTCCAGCCCTTAGCCGGTTGGTGAAGGCTCGCCCGGAAGGTAGTGAAGTATTCCTGCTATAGCAATGGCAGGCGGGCTCCGGGTCATAGGGGCGTGCGGCCCAGGCTGACTTAAGCCGTTGTCGCACCGAGTCCCGGCGTGCTGCTGCTGCTCCTCCGTGGGCTTCTTGTGCGTGTGTCAGGGAGTTCATGGGGTCACTATGCTGTATTCCTTATGGGGGTGGCTGAGTGTTCCAGGGGGCACTAGGCTGCATTTTAGTATCTCTAGTCAAAAACACCCTCTCATTCCTTTCAATCTTTTCCATTCACCCTTCCACATTCGTCCAGAGCTCATCTTTCACTTATACTTATTTTTTTCACTCATCGTCACCTCGAAATCGAAAACAATCAATAATCCCGCCATACACACACACACACACACACACACACACACACACACACACACACACACACACACACACACACACACACACACACACACATACACATACAAACGTACGCTACACATCCCTAACCAACGCTCTAGCATCCAGTGGCCTTCAAAACTCGCAACACCCCTTCAGTAGCGAATTATTCCGGATATTATATATCCATATCCTCTGTTATATATACCTTATGCAAACCACATAGTCAGAAAAGCAATATATATATATAATAGAAGAAAAAAAATAGTCGTGAAATATGCAAAATAAATCGCCTAGGAAGAGGTGTTAAGGAGCCACCTGTGTTACCTGGAGTCACCTGGCCTAATAGGTAATTAAGCTGAATTTCGAAAAAAAGTTTTATTTGCAATACATAAATTTCCATTTTAAAAGTATCTATAATACTTTACTACTCGTTGTCTTTTATTATTGGTGTGTGATTTTATTTTTATTCTTAGTAAAGTCATTAAATGGATTTAATCTTTATCTATCTGCCTGTTCATCAATCTGTATTTATTTATCTATCTGTCTATTTATATGTTTATCTGTCTGTCTGTTATCTATCTGTGTCTGTTTACATGTTTCAATCTGTCTATCTATTTACCTATCTATCTGCATATCGATGTATCTATCTTGATACCTAAGTTTATATATTTTTCATTCAATATACATTTATCTATCAAATTATTTACCTATCTATCTATATGTTTGTCAGATTATATATGTCTATCTGTTCATCCGTCCATCTTTATATCTATCTATCCATCTACGAATTTACTCTCAACTTTGTTTTTGTTTCTCAGTCAACCTCTACTTTATATATATATATATATATATATATATATATATATATATATATATATCATCATCAGCCGTTTGAGTATCCACTGCAGGACCGGCCTATCCCGACCGAAGTCGGGACGATACAGCCAATGTATCTCTACCAAGTGGCTTAGGCTTTCTGTAGAGATTGTATGTAGGGTGAGAAGTGCTTGTAAGTGTAATTGTAGTGTTGGAGTGGCTTTGGATGTGTGTAATCTGTGAACCAAGTGTAATTGGCCCGCGCAAGCCAACTGGGTGCAAGCATACTTTATAGTAAGCAACACTGGTTCAACCACAGCACCCCTTGTGTCCGCCAATGCAGTACGTGGCCGGGTGAACACTCCCAAAGTTTATTACCCTGGCGGGGCGCGAGCCCTGGTTCACCCGTGTACGATACACACACTCCGCCACTGTACCACAGAGGCTCATATATATATATATATATATATATATATATATATATATATATATATATATATATATATATATATATATATATTTTAATGCAAGGAAGAAGGAACCAAAGGCCAGAAGCCTCCAAACTATTCCTTCCAAGAAAAAAAAAGAAAAATAATACAAAAGAGCCAAAGTCAAGCACTATGTATCCATCCATCCATCTATCTATCTATATTTATTTATCTATCTAAATCTCTCTCTCTCTCTATTTGTGTATATCTATCTATCTATCTATCTATCTATCTATATCTATATCTATCTATCTATCTATCTATCTATCTATCTATATATATATATATATCCATCTGAGTTTATCTATCCATCCGTCCATCCATCCACTTACATTTCTACAAGTATCTATCCATGTACTCATCCATCCATCTATCTATCCATCCACCTACATATTCATATATCTATCGTAACAAACAAGGTGTGTGTGGAGTTAAGTGCTTGTCTCTGAATTCCACCAACACTTACTCTCCTCACAATTGACACACTTCATTATCGTCTATTTTGCAATGTTACGACTTTCTTCATTCAATTCGTACTGTACAATGGTGGTAGTAGTAGTAGTAGTAGCAGTAGTAGTAGTAGTAGTAGTAATGGTAGTAGTAGTCGTATTAGTAGTAGTAGTGGTGGTGATGGTGGTGGTATTAGTATTAGTATTAGTAGTAGTAGTAGTAGTAGTAATGACAATAGTAGTAGCAGTAATAGTAGTAGTAGTAGTAGTAGTAGCTTCACGTTCGGAACAGCTCTAGGTCCTGTGTTCCCGCTGACGCCATTTTTGTTCCAGCTGTCACCGTTGCCTTCCCTCTGGATCCTAGGAGTGTCAATACCGTGGTCCTGAACCGTCTCATGGTGGGGACAGGTCTAGCTCCAGTGGCTGGGGTGGATGGAGGTGCCGTCTGTTGGGTCAGGATGTCTGGCGGGTCCAATACAGAATTTGTCCTTGTGGAAGATGTAGTTGTGATGATGATGAGAAGGAAGAAGAGGATGGTGGTGATGATGATAATGGTTGTGATGATGATGTTAAAGGTTGTGAGAGTGATGATGATGATGAGGCGGAGATGTGGAGGAGGAGGAGGAAGGGGATAAAACCAAAGAATGATGATGATTGCTCTCTACCTCCACTATCATCATCTATCTATTCTTTTCACTTTAACTTGCAAAGAGAGAGAGAGAGAGAGAGAGAGAGAGAGAGAGAGAGAGAGAGAGAGAGAGAGAGAGAGAGATGCAAAAGGGAGGGGTATGTAACGGGAGAAGGACATGGAGGAATGATGTTTATTTTTCCTCACATCCCTCCCTCTCTCTCACCTGGCAACACACACACACACACACACACACACACACACACAAGTTCATAACACTCATAAAATCTGCACACACACACACACACACACACACACACACACACACACACACAAGTTCATAACACTCATAAAATCTGCACACACACACACACACAAGTTCATAACACTCCTAAAATCTGCACACAAGACACTATCACAAGTCACACACACACACACACACACACACACACACACACACACACACACACACAAGTTCATAACACTCCTGAAATCTACATACAACACACTATAACATTAAGTCTCTCTCTCTCTCTCTCTCACACACACACACACACACACACACACACACACACACACACACACACACACACACACACACACACACACACACACACACACACAAGTTCATAACACCCCTCAAATGTACGCACATAACACACTATCATATTAATTCACACACACACACACACACACACACACACACACACACACACACACACACACACACACACACACACACACACACACACACACACTTCTCTTCTCATACGTTAATAGGATCCAAGTGGGGCACAAACTGCTGCATCTTCATAACATACACAATTTTCAATATAAGGGGGTAATTTTTCGGTGTGTATAAAGAGAGGTGTCTTCACCGCCATTGAGCTCTGTAGTAACACATTTTGAAAATGACTTTTTTCCTAGAGACTTGTTAAGATTTATTAGTAGACTAAACACTTCGTAAAAATAAATAAGGGTGAGGAAAGTTTGTTTTATTCCTTGTTCTTTAATTAACACCAAATAAATAATAACAATAATTCTCTACACAGCAGTATACACCAGTCCCATCTGTGTCCTGATTGGCTAGCTACTATGACGTCACTAGGTCCCCCCCCCCTCGTACACTTGTGGCTGCTGGGTTGTGGCGGGTCGCGGGTGTACTGTGGGAGGAATTCAGTGTGGACCCTGACGCTGAGGTGGATGAACGCCATGGCTCCTTTCGCTCTGCTCTGCATTTTACTGACTGTTCTACCTGCTTTCAGTTCAGGTACGGTAATTTATGATTTTTTTTTTTTTTTTTTTTGACGTGTTAAGTGCTTTTTGAAATTTCGTTATAGCTCTTTTCATCATTCATTGCCAGACGCCAAGTATCCCAAACAGGATGGCCAAGGGCTTAGAGTTAATTGCTTTACAGGGAGGGGCACTAATCCTCCACCAACCCCACTTGACACGTAGGGAGAACGTTATGCCAACAGCATCTGGTGTTCCCAGGCGGTCACCCATCCAAGTACTAACCAGACCCAACGTTGCTTAACTTCGCTGACTGGCCGGGAATCGATGTACTCAACGTGGTAGCGATTTATTTTGTTCGCTCATTGATATCCTTTCTTGTCTTATCGATATGGAATTTTAAACTTAGATTTCATTACACATTTTCGTCAGCGGATTATTCTGATCATTGCACACTGATATGCTCTTGCATTAGTGCAAACTGCTTCAATATTTAACTATAATGACGCAGAATAGTGCAGAAGTGTTTTATGCAAAAATATAATAATAATAATACATCGCTAAAGAATAGCTGTTACGAAGTCTACTATGCCACTAAGAATAATAATATACGTTATGTATAATGTTGCTTGTTTTCATGCTTACACACACACACACACACACACACACACACACACACACACACACACACACACACACACACACACACACACACACACTTATTTCTTTTTTTTGGTCAGTGTCATTATTCTTATATTTGTTTCGCTGTATTTTTCACTTTACTATATTATTATTGTTATTATTAGTACTAGTGGTAGTAGTAGTAGCAGCAGCAGCAGCAGCAGCAGCAGCAGCAGTAGTAGTAGTAGTAGTAGTAGTAGTATCATTACTACTATTACTTCTACTACTACTACTACTACTACTACAACTACTACTGCATGCTGCTGCTGCTGCTACTACTACTATCATTATTATTATTATCAATATCACTTATTATCCTCACCATTATTCCATATGGTGGGGATATAGGAATCGCCCCTGTCCGTCCGTCTTTCCGTCCGGGCCTGTATCTCGTAAATTACCAGGTGGATTGGCTTCCTATCACACAGAAAGATAGAGTATGTGTCGTAGTTGATGCCCGTATAGGTAAAATTGCCATATTGTCTGTACTTCACGAGCTATGACCATATAAGGAAAAATCTGTCTTGTTACCTCCGCCAAGGAGGTAATGTTTTACCCCGCGTTGGTTGGTTGGTTGGTTGGTTTGTCTGTTGGCAAGATTACTCAAAAAGGTATGAGCGGATTTTGATGAAATTTTCTGGAAGGGTGGGCCATGGGCCAGGGAAGAATTATTAAATCATAGGGAGGATCTGGGTCCAGAGTATCCCGCACAATATCTCTAAAAGTTGGCAATGAATTTCAATGAAATTTTTTGGACAGATGTGCCATGGACCAGAAACGAACTGATTAAATATGAGGGAGGATCCGGTTCCTATATCCACTATCACGGATCCGGATCCTTTTTAATGGTATTGGCGGAGGTATGTGGTCTCTGAGCGCTTTCTGCTGTTATAGTTTGGAAGCTTCTTGCTGGATTCTCTTCATATCTTACGGAAAGATAGAGTATAAGCCCTGGTTTATATCCTTATTTATGAAATTGCCACATTGTATTTTAGGCCCCATCCACACGAGCGGGCATTGCCTGACGAACACTGCCCGCTAAGCGTATATCCCTCGCCTCTTTAGCAGTGTTACCAGATCGATCAGTTTCTGGCGGCCATTGGTCACTACCGGGCACACTTGTTTTGTTGTCCACACGTCAAGCATTGCCTCAACAACGGGCAAGGGTGTTATAGTTTGCCAGTGGTTTCCCTGCTTATGGCGTCATCTACGCTCGTGCCCGCCAGCCACTCTCTAAATGTGTGAATTGGAATGTGGTTTGGTATCAATGTTTGCCCGTCGGGCACTGCCCCTCGTGTGGATGGGGCCTTACGAGCTTTATCCATACAAGGAAACTAATCTGTAAATAACTCTATCATGGAAACTACTTGCTGGATCATCTTAATACAAGAAGCTGTCCCAAGGCACAGCAAACCTGTGCCCGGCAGACATTTTAGTGCTGACGTATACACACAAATGTATATCTAGTCAAAGATATCACATAAAATTTGGAGTAAAGCGGGTGAAAACTGACGATTTTTAGCCCACTTGAAATTTTAGTCCCGACCCACCTGACATTGGCCCGCCTACCGCTAACTTGGGGGTGGCCCCCTGATGTAGTGAAGCAGGTTATAGGATGCAAATTTGAAAGATGCACATTTAGGTTTTGGTTTCATGTCGATGTGACGAATTTGAAAAGAGTTATGTCGAAAAAAGTATTATTAAAAAAAAAAAATCGGGGATCTACAGCCTGGACCTTGGCCCAATTTGGCCCAAAATTTAATCAGGTGTTCAGAAGGTCGTAGCCCATCATCCCTGAAATTTTAGTCAAAATCGCACCACTAGTTTTCACGTGAAGGTTTTAACAGACAGACAAACAGTCAAACAAACAAACAGACAAACTGTGAAAACAATAGCCCACTAATCCCCGAGCCCCTCCGGGGCGGGGACGGGTAAAGATAGTGTAAGAGTCCTAGTTTATGCCCCTTTATATGTATGAAATTGGCATAACTATTAGTGGATATCTATATATTCTTTACCGCATGATGGGGATACGTCTTTGGTAAAGGCTTGTTATTATTGCTGTTATGATCATTATTATCATTACTACTACTATTATTATTATTATCACTCACTACTATTGTTATTACTGTATTATTACTATTATCATTGTTAATGTCATTGTCACTATCACTCTTACTATTATCATCATTACTACTGTTATCGTACTCACTACTACTCTTATCATCACTACTCTTCTTATTATCACCACTACTATTATTATCATCACTACTATCTATCTATCTATCTATATACCTAGGCTGCTTCCCCCAAGGAAAGGGAGGTAGCCGAGACAGGACGACACACTCCCCATTTACTCATCCATTCAAACACATTCATTCGCATCTTAGCCCCAAAGGTGCTATCACTTAAATTTATTGTCACTACTGCTATTATTATCATTACTACTACTATTATCATCACTACTACTATTATCATCACTACTACTATTATTATAACTACTACTATTATTATCACTACTACTATTCTCATTACAACCATTATTATTAACATCACTACTATCATTACTATTATTATTATCATCACAACTACTGTTATTATTATCACCACTGCTATTATTATCACTACTGCTGTTATCATCACTACTATTATTATCATCACTACTACGCTTATCATTATCACTACTGTCAATATCACTTATTTTATTATCACTACTGCTGTTATTATTACGATTACCACTACAATTGTTATCGCTACGACTCTTACTATCACAAATATTATTACCATTATCATTATCACAAGAAGGGAAAGACGAGAGGACGGAGTAGTTGCAAGGAGAGTGGAAAGATTACAAGAGGATGAGAAAAAGGCAGAGTATTAGAGAGAAGTGGAGGAACGATTTGGCAAATATGAATTGGAGCAGATGGGGGACGTGGAAGGTGTGTGTAGAATATTTACAGAAGAAATATGTGCAGCATGTGATGTGGTGTGTGGAAGGAAGAGAAGACGGAGGGGGGTGCAAGGAACAGCGTGGTGGACAGAAGAGGTGAAACAGGCTGTGGCACAAAAGAAGAAAGCATACAATGAATGGATGAGGAATAGGGGCGTGGAAGAGGTTGAGAGGCGGAAGAGAGAGTTATATGTAGAAAGAAAGAGAGAGGTGAAAAGATTAGTAAGAGAGAGTAAGAAGAGAGTGGATGAGGAATTTGGAAGGAATTTGAGTGTAAAGTGGAGGGACTGTAAGAAAATGTTCTGGAGAGAGGTGAAAAGAGTAAGACAGGGTGGAAGTGAAGTTAGCAGGGGAGTGAAAGATAAAAATGGTAGATTACTAGTGGAGAAGGGAGAAAAAGTGAGCAGATGGAGAGAACACTTTAAGGAATTGTTGAACGTGGAGGATGGAAGTAATGCGAGTATAAGTGGCTGGGGAATGGCTGGGAGAAGGAGGGAGGTGAAAAGACAGGAAGAAATCAGTAGGATAGAAGTTGTGGAAGCAATGAAGAAAGTTAAATCAGGGAAAGCCCCAGGAATTGATGGAGTGTGTGGTGAAATGCTGAAGCATGGGGGAGAGATAGTAGTAGAATGGATGTGGAAGATGTGCAGATTGGCTTGGGAGGAAGGTAGAGTCCCAGAGGATTGGAAGTCAGGTATAATTATTCCCTTGTACAAAGGAAAAGGGGAAAAAGAAGTGTGTAGTAATCATAGGGGCATTTGTCTTCTTAGTATAATAGGAAAAGTGTATGGTAGGATACTTATTGACAGAGTTAGAGAAAGAACAGAGGAATTAGTTGGAGAAGAACAGGGAGGCTTTAGGAAGGGAAAAGGTTGTGTAGATCAGATATTCATTCTCAGATCTTTAGTGGAAAAATTTCTAGAGAAGGGAAAGAAGTTGTATGCGGCTTTCGTGGATTTGGAGAAAGCATATGACAGGGTGGATAGACTAGGATTGTGGAAAGTGTTAAGAATATATGGAGTAGATGGGAAGTTGTTGAATGCTGTGAAGAGTTTGTACGATGGTGCGAAGGCTGCAGTGCGTGTGGATGGTGAACTAAGTGAATTTTTCTCTTTGAAAGTTGGGTTGAAACAGGGATGTGTCATGTCTCCATGGTTGTTCAATCTGTACATGGATGGGGTAATAAAAGAGGTACAAGGAAGGGTAGTGGATGTTGGAGTGGCCCTGGTGAGAGAGGATAGTGTTTGGAAACTCCCTGTGCTGTTGTTTGCAGATGATACTGTGTTGTTGAGTGAAGACGAAGGGGAGCTGCAAGGCTTGGTGGATGAGTTTGGGAGAGTGTGTAAGAAACGGAATCTAAAGGTGAATGTAGGGAAGAGTAAAGTGATGGTCTTTGAGAGAGGTGAAGTTAGTGAATGTACAGCGAGGTTGGATGGTGAGGAATTGGAAAATGTGAGTACGTTTAAGTACTTGGGTAGTGTGATGAGTAAGGATGGAGGTTTGGAGGGAGAAGTGCTTGAAAGGGTACAGCAGGGAAGAAAGGTTGCTGGTTCTTTGAAAGCAGTGATAAGAAACAGGGAAGTGAGCATGGAAGTGAAAAAGTTACTACATGACAGTATTGTGATACCAACTCTAACGTACGGAAGTGAAGCTTGGACGTTGTTGGAAGGACACAAGTCAAGAGTGAGAGCAGTGGAAATGAGTTATTTAAGAGGAGCCTGTGGAGTCACATGGAGAGACAGGCTGACGAATGAGGATATAAAGGAGCGTTGTGGTGTTGATGTGGATGTGATAGGAAGCGTTATGAGGAACATACTGAGGTGGTTTGGCCATGTGGAGAGGATGGAGGGTGAAAGACTGACGAAGAGAGTGTATGTGAGTGAGGTGGAGGGGGAAAGAGGGAGGGGGAGGCCGAGGATGAGATGGAGGGATGGGGTGGAGAGGTATATGAGAGAGGGGGGTGTGAGTTGGGAGCAGGGGAGTGAAATGGCGGGGGACAGGGCGACTTGGAGGCGATTTGTTTGGCCACCCCAAACGGGACTGAGGCGTCTGGCAATAGATAGATAGATAGATTATCACTACTGTTATTACCATTATCATCATCACTACTATTATTATCATCACTACCACTGTTATCATCACTACTAGTATTATTTTTACTTCCTAACCCACAACAGGTGAGAGTAAGCCCGCGTGTCCGTCCTCTCCCTGCTGCTACACGCATCCAGCCGGCATGTGTTTCTGCCGCCCAGCCTGCCCCTTCAGGAAGAGGTCGTCCGGGGAGCCCACCACGACCACAACGACAACGAAGACGACCAGTACGACTCGAGGTGACCCCAGCATCGGCAGTGTGAGTAGTGGTAAAGGTCGTCGTGAAGCCCCCAGTGGTCGTCGCGCAGTATGGCAGTCGTAAGCAAGAACTCGGCTCCATTATCCTCAACAAGAACGACAAGAACACCAACAAAAACAACAATAACAGAACAACAAGAATGACAAATAAACAAGAACAAAGAACAAGAACAACACCACCACCACTACAACAAAAACAAAAAAGTAAAAAAAAAGAAACAAACAACAAAAACAATAACAAGAAACCATCAACAACAACAAAAATGGCAAATATGGTCCTTTCACCTTAGCCTGGCCCAGATTTTCGTCCTTTTGCAGCTTATTTCACGTAGCTCAGTGGCAGAATAAGACAATGCTACGGCTCTACATCCCTCCCATAGCACTTTCTCGTGACTAGCAGTTTGAAGGGGTTATTGAGGGCTCTATCTCTCCCCCCCCCCTTGATCCAGAATTCCCTCCTGCTGTTAATAAAATCGCTTGGATGTGATAGGGATTACATGAAAAAGGTAGAAAAAAAAAAGATAATGCTCTCTCTCTCTCTCTCTCTCTCTCTCTCTCTCTCTCTCTCTCTCTCTCTCTCTCTCTCTCTCTCTCTCTCTCTTGCCAGATATATTGTTCAGAGAGTGAAATACCATATCTCATTATCCTGTGTGGTGTGGTGTGGTGTGGCGTGGGTATTACTGACTGGCGTGGTATTATCCTGTGTGGTGTGGTGTGATTGCTACTGACTAGGGTGGTATTATCCTGTGTTGTGGTGTGGTGTGGGTATTATCGACTGGTGTGGTATTGTCCTGTGTTGTGGTGTGGTGTGGTTATCATCGACTGGTGTGATATCATCCTGTGTGGTGGTGTGGTGTGGTGTGGCTATTATTGACTGCTGTGGTATTGTCCTGTGTGGTGTGGGTATTATTGACTGGTATTATAGACAGAAATCTAGACAACAACAGCCCCCTTGCTCCTTCAGGGTGTCTGATAGAGAGTTTAAAAGGATGGAGGCCTTAGAAAGAGGGAAAGACTGACTGAGGGTGATAGTTCCTCATCTGACTTACGGTTAAGATGATGATGGCGATGATGATAATGGGGAGGAGGAGAAGAAGAATGATGAAGGTGGTAGTGATGGCTGTGGTGGTGATGATGGTGGATAATGAGAAGAGGAGGAGAAGAATGATGGTGCTGATGGTGGATAATTAGAAGAAAAAGAACGGTATTTGTGGATATTCCGTAAAAACGTTTCCTTGGCAATTTAATATACACTTTATTTCTTAAACAGAATGAATGGAGGAAGGAAAAACAAAGGAAATAAAAAAACACGTGCGTGTGCCTAAAGTTCATAAAATATTTCTAAGAACTGGATATAAATAAAAGTGGATTAAATGTTTGTGGTAAGCAACTCCCAGGAAGTGAATTCCAGAGAGTAGTAGTTCTGGGGATAAATGAATTTTGATAAGTAGAGGATCTGCATTGCGGGGGAGAGAGTGCAAGTTCACGGGCGCTCCCACCTGCCCGAGCATTTCGGGGGAAAATGTGGAGGGGAGGCACAACTGAAGGAAGTTCGTCAGAGGAGTTACGGTAAAAATATCTGTAAAATAATGGTAAAGATGCAACATCTCAATGTACTGGTAATGGGGGGAGGTCCACCGTAATGGCAGGATTATTGATTAATCTAATGGCTTCATTTGAATTTTTTCCAGCTGCCTTATTGCAACTGCTCCACATCCACTCCACAGTGGCGAACAGTACTAGATCTAAGAATGCACTTAACTTTTTGTCTATTGTGGCCAACTACTCGTCAATGAAGAATTCACGAACTCTGTACAGAAGTCCCAATTTTTTTGAAACATTATTAGGGAGGGATTTAACATAAGCTGTCCAGTTTAGGTTGGTGTTTAGTTTGACACCTAGGATATCAAGTGTAGTGGATATGGGAATAATGACATCATTTAAAGTAATGTGGGAGTCTGACGGATTCTTTCTTTTGGAGAAATTGATGCATTTAGTTTTCTGAGCATTAAATGACACTAGATTTGTCTGAACCTACTGATTTTTTCAGAAAGGTCCTGGTTCAGAGAAATTGCTGTGTTTATCTGGGAATTTATAATATCAGATTGTGTAAAGGAGGTACTAAATGTGTAAGAACTATGAAGTGTCGAGTCATCAGCATAAGAGTGTATTGGGTTGTGAGTGACATAGGAGGTCATTGACATGAATGAGAAAGAGAGTTGGGGCCAAAACTTATCCCTGAGGTACGCCAGCATTTATAGAATGAAACTGGGAATTAATTTCATCTACCATTACCAGTATTTTTCTATTATGAATTTTAGCCGAAATTAGAGGAACCAGTGAGGCAAGGCCACAGTGTGACATGTTAGACAATATGGCCTGCTGCCACACTTTGTTAAATGCTTTTGAAATATCAAATGCTATTGTGTGTGTTTCATCATGTTGATCTATTATTTTGTTAATCTAATGGGTAAGAAGGCAAAAAATGTCTACAGTTGAACGTTCTTGTTTTAATCCATACTGCCGATCATTGATAAATTTATTGATTTCTAGGTGCTTGACTATGTGTTTATTAGTGTCTCAAAAACTTTACAAAGAACAGAAGTTATAGCGATTGGTCTATAGTTTGATGGATCAGAAGTGGCCCCCTTCTTAGGAACAGGGTGGATATTTGCTTCTTTCCAAGAGGCTGGAAAACTTGAGGTACAGATGCATAAGCAGAAAAATTTTACCAATACAGGAGCCAACACTGGGGAGCAAGTTTTACGTACAATTGAAAGAATTTCGTCTGGACCAGTAGCTTTATTGCTTGACAGATTCCCCTCTTGCAAGGTCTACCCCAGAGGACTGGAAATCAGGTATAATTGTTCCTCTGTACAAAGGAAAAGGGGAGAGAGAAGTATGTGGTAACCATAGGGGTATTTGCCTTCTTAGTGTGACTGGTAAAATATATGGTAGAATACTCATTGATAGGGTTAGGCATATGACAAAGGAGCTAGTTGGAGAAGAACAAGGGGGATTTAGGAAGGGAAAAGGGTGTGTAGATCAGATATTTGTTCTAAGATGTTTAGTGGAGAAGTATCTAGAGAAGGGAAGGAAAGTGTACGCTGCCTTCATGGACTTGGAGAAAGCTTATGACAGAATAGATAGGAAAGGTATGTGGAAGGTATTAAGAATATATGGAGTGGAGGGGAAATTGTTGAGTGCTGTGAAGAGTATGTACGAGGGAGCTAGGGCTACGGTGCGAGTGGATGGTGAGCTGAGTGAGTTTTTTTATCTCAATGTGGGACTGAAACAGGGGTGTGTAATGTCTCCATGGCTGTTTAATATATATATATATGGATGGGGTCGTAAAGGAGGTACAAGGTAGGGCAGTGGATGTGGGGGTGGCCCTAATGAATGAGGGTGAGATTTGGAAGCTTCCGGTGTTGCTGTTTGCTGATGATACAGTATTGTTGAGTGAAGATGAATGGGAGTTGCAAGGTTTGGTGAATGAATTTGGGACAGTGTGTAGGAGGAGGAAGCTGAAAGTTAATGTAAACAAAAGTAAAGTTATGGTGTTTGAGAGGAATGAAGTCACAGAGTGTGCAGTGAGGTTGGATGGTGAGGATATGGAGAATGTGAGTGCATTCAAGTACTTGGGTAGTGTGATGAGTAAGGATGGAACTTTGGGGGATGAAGTACGTGAAAGGGTACAGCAGGGAAGGAAGGTTGTTGGCACACTGAAAGCAGTGATGAGAAATAGGGAGGTGAGTATGGAAGTTAAGAAGTCTCTGCATGATGGTATTGTGATCCCTACCCTGACGTATGGAAGCGAGGCGTGGACCTTGCAAGAGGGGAACAAGTCAAGAGTGAGAGCAGTGGAAATGAGTTACTTGAGAGGAGCATGTGGAGTGACATGGAGGGACAGGTTGACGAATGAAGAAGTGAAGGAACGTTGTGGGGTTGATGTGGATGTGGTTGAAAAGATTAGGAGAAATACACTGAGGTGGTTTGGACATGTGGAGAGGATGGAGAGTGAAAGACTGACTAAGAGGGTGTATGTGGGTGAGGTGGAGGGAGGGAGAGGGAGGGGTAGACCGAGGATGAGGTGGAGGGATGGAGTTGAGAGGTATATGAGGGAGGGGGGGGTGAGTTGGGGGGAGAGGAGTCAAATGGTGGGTGACAGAGTGACTTGGAGGCGTTTTGTCTGCGGCCACCCTTTGCGGGATTAGGGCGTCGGGCTATAGATAGATAGATAGACGTATCTTATGTGAATCTTGAAAGGGGGTAATTGAGGGAATTAAAATCAAGTACAGGAATACTGTGACTTTCTGTGTTTAGGGGTGACTGTTGAAAAAATATCAAGATGAAGGTTGACTTTTCCGCATTGGTCACATACTAGATTTCCATTGGGGGACTGTAACAGTGGAATGGAAGAGGTGGTAGTGAAGTTAGATTTGAATTAATTAAGGGTAGACCAGAATATTTTATCATTTGGATTGTTTAGTAGTTTGTTAACCTGTCTATGAAAAAAGTTTGATTTAGAAAGATTGATAATAGTTTTGGCACGGTTTCTGATATTTCTATAATAAAGGCTTCTTAAAGGTAAAGGCTTCTTTAGTTTTGGTCCTTGTGTAAGTGTTATAGGCTCTTGTTTCTTGTTATGTTACTCTATCACAATTGTTGTCAAACCATGTAGGTTAATTACATCTTTTTCTGTAACTATGATGGGGTATGAATGTTTCCATGCCGACTTTAATATAATCTGTATGTAGCCCAATGTGAGTTTGCATCTTGAGAGAAACAAGAGGTCCAAGAAACATCCATGAAAAAATTTTGGAAACCCTCCCAGTCTACCTGTTGTAGTGCCATTTAGACACCATAACATGTTCAGAGCAGGAGGACGTGGTAGGTGTTGAACTGGTGGCTTGTATCAGACAATGACCAGAGGATCTGAAGGGGGACTTCACTTCGACATAATAATTATCTGAATTGGTTGTTTAAAACACGTCCAATAGGTGGGGATTTTGACTGGAGTTGTCTGGTACACGGGTTGATTGACTGATTAAGTGGGTGAGATTAAATGAGCCTGCAGATAGCTCACATTCAAGACCAGAGTCATCAGTTGTGGCTGAATAAGTGAGCCATCCATCATTATGGACATTAAAATCACCCAGGATAGTAATTTCTGATGCAGTATTAATGTTGATTACACTTAGTTGTGAATACAGTCAAATAAACTTGGTGCTTGAGGGGCATTAGGGGAACAATAAACACAACAGAAATGCTAAATTTTACCCAAAGAATTTAATTTGTGTATGGAATAGACGAAATAAGGAGAATTAAATTTAGTAATCTCCTCCATGGCAATTTCTGATTTAGCAAGGCAACATACTCCTTTGGGTCTGAAATTTTGAATCAAGATATTACCAGGAAAATTAATCTAGCTAAATCGGAGGTGGAGCTTACCTGAGTCTCTGTCAAAAAAATAAAATCTGGGGATTCAAACTGGAGGAAATTGTGAACAGAGGTGATGTTGGATTGAAGACCCCTGATATTGCAGAAGAAAATTTTATCGACCTGACGAGCAGTTTTAGAGCACCGCAACACTGAAGGTGGCACGGTAGCTTGATGATGACCAGGAGAGCACTGTGCGGACGACCCAACCCTGTCGGTAGTGGTCATCCGAGAAACCACCGCACTAATTCCCAGTACAGCAGCAGCCACGGTTATTTTTATGGGGGGGGGGGAGCTGGGATATGTTGTGGAATGTGTATATGTAATGACAAGATCGATGTTTTATGGAGAGAGGATAGCCGGTTTAAGGCAATGTGATATAATGTGGATGTGTGTGTTATGTAAGGAAGGCAGCCTAATGCCCTCTGATGTGTGAGGCAGAATGATGTGTAACCAGCTACCAAGACCTAGGAGAGAAAATGGAATCCAGGCTATTCCTTGAGTCTCCCGTTATCTTGGCGGTAGCACTTCCCTGCGCGGGGCGCCTACCCCAGTTTTCTTGTATAGTTTATTAATGCAGATTATGAAGGTACAGTATTTTAAAAGATATACATAACATACGAGGGAATAATAACATGGAGTAGGTAAAATAATTAGCCAAAGAGCAACTGTTAAGCCATGTCGTTCGTTCGTTCGTTCGTTCGTTCGTTCGTTCGTTCGAGAGAGAGAGAGAGAGAGAGAGAGAGAGAGAGAGAGAGAGAGAGAGAGAGAGAGGTTAGTTTTTGCTGATCTTACTGAATGAGATTCTTCCTCGTTTATTTATTTATTTTTTTTACTTACCTCGTATTCACCATCCATCCCTTCCTTCCCCACTCCCCCCTTCCCTCCCCCCTTCCCCCTCTCAGTAGTAGTGGTAGTGTTGTATAGATGTTGATGTAGTCTGTGTGGCCTAGCAGACCCATCGATCACAAACAACCAACACCTTCATGTGGCAGACAGCTCCTAGCCAGGGTGGGAACAGGGTCCTTTCACACGGCAAGGTGCAAGTAAAATGAAAGGTGCATACCCCCAAGAGGATGAGCTGTGTATAGGATATGTATTTGTAGTAGTGTCAACCCAGACTTTGTCTACTTGGTAAATGTGGCTGAGTTCCCCGCCTGGGAGTGTTGTTCATGGCCAGCTGTGTATAGGATATGTATTTGTAGTAGTGTCAGCCCAGACTTTGTCTACCTGGTAAATGTGGCTGAGTTCCCCGCCTGGGAGTGTTGTTCATGGCCAGCTGTGTATAGGAGATATGTATGAGTCGTAGTGTCAGCCCGAACTTTGTCTACTTGGTAAATGTGGCTGAGTTCCCCGCCTGGGAGTGTTGTGCATGGCCAGCTACCACGACACTGCCATGGTAGTACCTCCCTGAACGATGGTAACCATGCAGCTACTACATTTTTGGTGGGCTAACGGGTGCTGCACCTTGCCCAAGGGTGACCCGGGACTGTGCAGGGCAGGGGGGTCCATCTTCTCTGAACCGGACCCGTCACAAGGCCGCATACTCATGATGTGTTCGGTAATGATGAGAAGTGAAGCAAATTATACTCGTTTTACTCTAATTTGGCCAAGATTTTTTGGTTATTTTGTAGTTTATTTCACACTCTACATTCCTTCCATAACACTTCTTCATGACTGGCATCATATTCTACTGTTAATCTCATGTAACAGCTTAGAATTCAAGATGGACGGATGGCAATTTTAGGCCAAGTTAAAGTGAAAATGGTATAACACACAATGGAGTATAGAGGAAGGCAAACAGTAGCAGGAAATCCTTTATATATATTTTTTTTAATGCAATATGTTTTTCAAATTATTTAACTAGAACCACATATTGAAATTGTGCTTAAATATGGAGAAGCAGATTTAGTCTCATTTAAACCTTCTTCAGATGTAAAATCAAAATAGTTATCTATCTAGCTTTCAATCTATTATCTATCTATCTATAATCTATAATCTATCTATGACTATATGTGTGTATGTATGTATGTATGGATGGATGGATGTATATGACCATACGAGACAGTCATACAGACAGACAGAGAGGGAGAGACTAAGCTTCTCTCTCTCTCTCTCTCTCTCTCCACACACGCACACACACACACACACACACACAATACTTTCCTCTTTCCCTGCCCCACTAATTCCAACCTCATCCCCACAAATCACTCTCAGGGAGAATATTGCTGGGCTAGTGAGAATTTCCCCAGTGTTTGTTCACTTTGAGGTTGTTACCCTGTGCGAAAAAGTATAGATTTATTAACTTAAATGATAGAGTTAGAGACTGACAAGGAGAGTGTATGTGAGGGGTAGGGGAAAATTGAGGATGCGATACAGGGACGGAGTGGAGAGATATGTGAGAGGATGGGGAATGAGGCTGACTAGAAACATATACAGTATATGAGTGAGGTGGAGGGGGAGACCAGGGATGAGATGGAGGGATGGATTGGAGAAATACTGTATATGAGAGGATGGGGAATAAGAGACTGACCAGAAAAGTGTATGTGAGGGGTAGGGGGAAACCTGAGGATGAGATGCAGGGATGGAGTGGAGAGATATATGAGAGAGGGGGATGGATAATGAAACTGACTAGAGGGAGTATATGTGCAAGGTGGAGAGGGAACCAAAGACGAGAGGGATTGATAGATGAGTGATGAGATACACATATATGAGAGAAGATGGTGATTCAGAGATTGGCTAGAAAAGCAACTATTGCTACTACTACTGCTGCTGCTGCTGCTGCTGCTGCTGCTGCTGCTGCTGCTACTACTACTACTACTACTACTACTACCACTGCTACTATCTATCTCTATCTATCTATATACCTAGGCTGCTTCCCCCAAGGAAAGGGAGGTAGCCGAGACAGGACGACTCACTCTCCATTTACTCATCCATTCAAACACATTCATTCGCATCTTAGCCCCAAAGGGGAGAACGGACAGATCCTCACCGCATCACACCGCACAAGGGTCAACTGCGCAATGCAAGCAGTGGCATCCACAGCAGGGCCCGACAGCAGAACTGGTTTACCCCTGCCACATCATAACAGACCCATCCCCTAACCCGCACCTGACCTGACTAGCTGATCAGACCAAATGCGGGAGAATATCCCCTCAGGCCTGCGTCATCACTTATTCATTCACAATTTCTCTCCATTTATTTCTGTCACGCACAGCCACTCTTCCTTGCTCAACAGACATCCCTCTCGCATCCAGCGCTCTCTTCACACTGTCCATCCATCCTATTCGTGGTCTTCCTCTCAGTCTTACACCTCTCACATCAGATCTAGTTATCTTTTTCACCAATCGCTCATTATCCATTCTCTCCATATGCCCAAACCATTGCAACACCCTCTGCTCAACTCTACCAGCCATCTCCCGAACAACTCCAGTTCTCCTTCGCACTTCATCATTTCGCACTCGATCCATATGCGTCACTCCACACTTACTCCTCAGACATCTCATCTCCATTACATTCAAACTTTTCCTCTCTGCTACACCCATATTCCATGTTTCAGGCCCATATAACGCAGTCGGTACCACAACACCCTCATACAGCCTTCTCTTTACATCCATTCTAAGCGAACGACATTTAAACACTTTTTTCATTCCTCCCAGCACCTTTCCTACTTCATTTATTCTAAACTTCACTTCTGCATCTATTCTTCCATCCACAGCAACATGTGACCCTAGATATTTAAAACAATCTACCTCCTCAAGCAACTCACCATTCAAAACTATATTCATCCCCCTACCATCTATCAACCTCGTACACTTCATCACTTTACTCTTATTCTCATTTACTTTCAATTTCCTCCTTTCACACACCCTTCCAAACTCCTCTACCAACTGTCTCAATTTCTCCTCTGAATCAGTCACCAGTGCAGTATCATCTGCAAACAGCAGCTGCTTCAGATTCCACTCTCCTCCATCAACATTTACCAGACTCAGACCACCTAAAACTCTTGCATTCACCTCCCTTACAACACCATCCATGTAAATATTAAACACTGCTACTACTACCACTAATTACTGCTACTACTGCTACAACTAACATCATATATATATATATATATATATATATATATATATATATATATATATATATATATATATATATATATATATATATATATATATATATATATATATATATATATATATATATATATATATATATATATATATATATATATATATATATATATATATATATATATATATATATATATATATATATATATATATATATATATATATATATATATATATATATATATATATATATATATATATATATATATATATATATATATATATATATATATATATATATATATATATATATATATATATATATATATATATATATCTATATCTATATCTATATCTATATCTTCCACAGGTATACCCACTAATGTTTAATAATATTCAGATTAATCCTGCATCATCCTTGAACATGCTTGGGGTTTCATTTACTCGGGACTTATCTTGGAAAGATCATATTGCATCTCTTGTAAAATCTGCTTCCAAGAGATTGGGTGTGCTAAGCCGACTCCGCTCTTTCTTTACCCCTGCACAATTGTTGACTCTATACAGGGGTTTTATCCGCCCCTGTGTGGAGTACAACTCTCATGTGTGGGGAGGCTCCCCACATACAGCTCTTCTCAATAGGGTGGAGTCAAAGGCTTTTCGTCTCATTAACTCTCCTCCTCTTACTGACTCCCTTCAACCTCTGTCTCTTCGCCGCACTGTTGCATCTTTATCTCTTTTCTATCGCTACTTTAATGGTCACTGCTCCTCTGAACTGTCTGCTTGCATTCCTCCACCTCTACGACGGGCGCGTAGCACCCGTCTGGCAGCAAACTCTCATCCCTTTTCTGTCCAACTCTCTAATGCAAGAGTTAACCGTTACTCCCAGTCTTTCATTCATGCAACAGGTCAGCTCTGGAACTGTCTCCCTCTGTCTGTATTTCCTCCTGCCTATGATCTCCAGTCTTTCAAACGCAGTGTGTCCAGGCATCTCAAAATGATCGGATCTTGAATTTGGCTCTCTATTGTATTTTGTTTTTCTCTTGGAGGGAACTGTTACTGCGGGCTCATGGCCTTTGGTTCCTTCTTCCTCGCATAAAAATATATATATATATATATATATATATATATATATATATATATATATATATATATATATATATATATATATATATATATATATATATATATATATATATATTATATATATGCCGTGATGGCATTGTGTGAAACGAAGGTGAAATGGTGTGATGAGGAGTGGAAGGGTGTGATATGTGTAAGATCGGGCATGAAAGGGCGAGGAAGATGCAAAGAAGTAGTTGCTTTGTTGAGGAATGAGGTGTGAAAGAGTGGAATGAGACACTACAAATGTGTCACCTCGAGGTGTATGTATGTCAAGTTCAAGTCTGAGAAGGTGAAAGTGGTGGTGATTGTAGCATATGCACCGTGTGAGGACAGGAGTGAGAGGGAGAAAGACAGGTTTAGGGATGAGCTGGATGAAGTAGTGGGAGAAATGCCCAGGAGCTATAATGTGATTGTAATGGGTGATATGAATGGAAGAGTAGGCACTGGTCCTTAGGATAACATAATGGGTTGTAATGGAGTACAAGGAGAAAATGATAATGGGAAGCAACTAAGGGATATGTGTCATTAGAGGAGGTTGTGCATTTGTAACTCGTATTTCAGACAATGATAAACATAAATATACATCGTTTAGAAGTAACGGGGATCGTGTTAAAAGAAGCTTGATTGATAACGTGCTCGTAGAGAAATCGATGATGGGAATGGTTGCTGATACGAGGGCCGTGATAGGACGATGTGGAGGACTGTCAGATCTTATGATTGTGGTATGAAAAATCAAGCTGAGAGGAGTGAGGTGGATCAGGAAAGAAAGGAGCAGTCAATTAGAAAAACTGAAAGTTGAGAAGCTGAGGATCAAAGAAATGGCAGATGATTGCAGGACCAAAGTAGAGTTAGAATCAGTGCATTGGAATGAAATGGATCTGGACAGCCTGTGGAATGTATATAGGGACTGCTTAGTTAGGAATGCTAAAGCGGTGTGTGGTGAGGCAAGAGTAACAACAAAGAAAAAAGGTACGGCATGGTGTGATGATGAGGTTAATACAGGAGTAGAGGAAATGAGGAAGAAGTGGCAAAAGTGGTTATTGGACAGGGGTTCAGCTGAAAAAAAAAAAAAAACTATACTGAGAACAAGAAGCACCTAAATAGACTAGTGAAGAGGAAAAGGAAGGAGGTAAATGATGATCTCGGAAGAAAAATGAATGCAAACCTCCCTGAAAATAGGAAGTTATTCTGGAAAGAGGTGCAGAAATGTAGAAGTGAAAGTGGAATGAAATGTGACGGTGTGAGGGATGTAGGTGATAGATTATTAACCCATGGAGATGAAGTAAGGACCAGATGGAAAGAATATTTTGAAAGCCTGATGAATGGGAATAGAGAGTGCAGAGCGGCTGTAAACATGGTTGGTTTTGGAGGTGTGCAGAGAAGGAAGGCAGTGCCAGGAGACGTGACACTCGCGCAGGTGAAGAGTGCTGTGAAGCGGCTGAAAAATGGGAAAGAAGCTGGGGTTGATGAGATGTATGCAGAGATGCTTAAGCGTAGTGGAGAAAGTGGAATGAAGTGCTTGTTGGAGATATGCAAGAAGGCATGGATGAGTGAAACTGTGCCTGCAGAGTGGAAAAAGGCTGTGATTGTACCCCTTTACAAAAATAAAGGTGAGCGAAGTGAGATGAAGAATAATTGTGGCATAAGTTTATTGAGTGTGATGGAGAACGTATATGGAAGCATTATTATAGAGAAAGTAAGAGAGATATCAGAAGTCCTAGTGAGTGATGAACAGGGTGGCTTTAGAAATGGCAGAGGATGTGTGGATCAAATATTTGCAGTGAGACAGATAGCAGAGAAGGCTTGTAAGAAGGACCATAAGGTGTTTATGGTATTCAAGGATCTAGAAAAAGCATACAACAAAGTAGACAAAGAGGGATTGTGGAAAGTTTTGCACATGTACTGTGTAGATGGTAAGCTGCTTGGTGCTGGAGTTTTAATGATGGAAGCGAGGCATGTGTAAGGGTTAATGGGCATGTAAGTAAATGGTTTATGATTGGTGTGGGCGTGCGACAAGATTGTGTAATGTCCCCATGGTTGTTCAATATATGTACGGATGGGGTGATGAAAGAAGTAAAAATACGAGTAATGGAGAGAAGAATGGCGCTGGTAATGAATGATGATGGACGGAGTATCTCAAATTTGTTATATGCTGATGATGCAGTACTGCTTGCAAGTACCAGACAAAAACTTAGTGGGCTAGTGCAGAGTTTTGCTGATGTCTTTGAGCGTCGTGCCTTGAGAGAAAATGTACAAAAGAGTAAAGTGACGGTTATTGAGAAAGAAGGTGACTCCCAGTGTGATGTTACAGTGAATGGAGAGAGACTGGAATTGGTGAGAGAATTCAAATACCTACATACAGTGACAGAAAAGAGAGGAAAATGTGCAAAAGAAGTGGAATGTAGAGTGACACAAGAAAGAAAAGTAGCTGCTGCAATGAAGGTCTTGATAAGAAACAGAGGCTGAGTGCTGCAGCTGCACGAGACTTACTGTACATGAGAGAGTGTTAATGCCAACCTTAACATATGGATGTGAGACTATGGTGTGGCATGAAAATGAAAAGTCATGAGTAAGAGCAGTGGAGATGGGACTGCTTAGGAATGCATGTGGCGTACAGAGGGTGGATAGGATACGAAATAATGTGATTCTTGAAAGATGTGGAGTAAGGAACTTGGTGGACATCAGAATCGAAGAGAGTTTACTGAGATGGTATGGTCATGTGGAGAAAATGGATACATATAGAGTGGTGAAAAAGGTATATCTGAGCGAATTTGATGGAGGAAGGAGAAGAGATAGGGCAAGGAGAAGGTGGAGAGATATGGTGGATGAGTGTATGAGGACGAGAGGTTTGGAAATCTGTGACGCTAAGGAATTGGCAAGAGATCGAGCTGGCTGGATGAATGTTGTGAGGAGAAGTGCATAATCAGGGATATTGGCATCCCTTTTTAACGTGGCAGTGTCCGGATTGACTCAATCGGATACGTTTATGTGAAGCTATGGAAGTGGTGAATGTTTCCTGGGGTATCCGAAAGAGCCAGGATTCCAGGGGCTTGAATGATGACTTGATGAGTGATGCGTGGCCCATTGGACTGGGCAAATTCTGTCTGGATTTTGCATTCCTCACCCTGCCCTTGAGTGGGAAAGGAGGTCCGGATATTGATGATGATGATGATGACGATATATATATATATATATATATATAAATATATATATATATATATATATATATATATATATATATATATATATATATATATATTTGTGTCATCATCATCATCATCAGCCATTACAAGTCCACTGCTGAACAAAGGCCTCCCCCAACCTTCTTCACGAATTCCTTGACTGAGCCAATCTTTGACAAGTTTTTCCCGCAAATTTCTCAATTTCATCCCTCCACCTCCTGTCTGGCCTTATTCTGCTACGCTTCCAATCTCTTTGTGTCCAGTCAGTCAAGCTTTTGCTTCATCGATTATCCGTTATTCTTGCTATGTGGCCTGCCCACCTCCATTTCTGTTCTTTTATAACTTCTATAATATCTTTGACTTTAGTCTGCTCTCTCACCCAAGTTGATCTTTTTCTGTCTCTTAAAGATATTCCCAACATTGATTTTTCCATTGCTCTTTGAGAACGGATTAATTTATTTTCCATCGATTTTGTCAGTTTCCAGGTCTCACTGTAACGCCGAAGAATTTTAGGATACTGCCACCAGTGTAATGCCTAATGTAACGCTCAGAAATTTTAGTCATCGCTAAATGACACCAGTGGAATGCTGGGCATTTTAGAGATTATGGAAAATGAGTGGCGTGATCTTATTTGAGAATTTGTGGGAAATGAGGAAGCGTGATTTTATTAGAGTTTAAGGGAAATGTGGTAACATGATCTTATTTGAGAATTTATGGGAAACGAGGTAGCATGATCTTATTTGAGAGAACTTGAGCTATTAGATATAAGCACACTTTTTGGGCCACTGAATCTCGTCTGTACCATACCTTGGAGGATACCAAAACTTGAACTCAAAATGACTTACCTTAAGATTTACTAAGCACTAACAACTGAGGCAGATCACTCTGCACACCGTGAATGAATCCAAAGGAAATAACAATGAGGATCTATATTACTAGAAATATGAAACTTTACAAGCTAAATTAATACTGAAAGAATATTGATACACCTAGATATATTAATCCCGTGGTCAGAGTTAGATTCAAAGAATACTGATGCACACGAATATATTAATAACGTGGTCACATTTGGAATCGTGAGAAGATTCAAAGAATACTGATACACACGAATATATTAATAACGTGGTCACAGTTGGACTTGCAGGAAGATATTCTCTTAAGGTTAAACTCGTCTAATTCAGGAATCATTTGCAGTAAAGTTACAGTAAATATATGAACAGCAATCAAATGGATTGTAATCAAAATGGACCAGCCGATATATTCTGTACTTAAGCTACATGAACTAGGAAAAGGAGGGGGGGGGGGTGATTGTGTGAGGCGTTGGCAGTGGCTTGAAAACGGCGATCTGCAGTGATGAAGAGAAGCAGCGGTCTCATTAATCAGTACAAGAGGGATCAGGGGAAAATATGACCAAGTTAATTCACGAACGTATATGATGACTTATTACACGAGGGAGGGGAGGGGAGAATGAGAGTTTGACACTAACCTGCAATGATGAAGGGAAGCGGTGGTCTGGCAGTTTTTTTTTTTTTTTTTTTTTGTCTATCGACCATTGGGGCCAAAGCCCCTGGTCATTAAGGCGGTATATATATATATATATATATATATATATATATATATATATATATATATATATATATATATATATATATATATTTACAAACATATATATTTAAATACGTACACACACACTTCCATGCATATACAGAATACAGACACGCTCTCACGCACACGTACATACATATATAATAATTTTTATTTTATTTATTTTTTGTATTTTTATTTTTTAAATTTTTCCTTGGTTTTATATTTTTTATACCTTATAAAGAAAAACCTAATCTAAAATCCTAAAACTCATCACCTAACAGACATATTGCTAACCTATAAATCCTACAGAGACAAATAGCTAGACCTACACTAATGGTAAAAATACCTCGACTAACAGAACACCATCAACTACAGATATGTAATGCCTTTCTGCATTACATTCCTGCACTCATCACCTGCTGACTGTCAGACGAGGCACAACCTAATATAGGGGACATCAATATATGAAAGGGAACCAGACGAGTCAGGAACATTTCCATATAGGTCAGCTGTCGGCACTAATTAGCACAACTTGAACAATATGGTATAATCTATTTACATAATTTGTACAAAAAAGTGAAGTACCTCGCCCAACAGACCACCATCGACTGCAAGTGCCCAATACCTTTCTATATTGCACGATTGCACTCATCAGCTACTGACTGTCAGTCGAGGAACGGGGTTTAATGTAAGGGACATCTATATTAGAAATAGATCAGTGAGAGGAGGAACTATTTCAAATATGTCAACTGTCAACCCTAATTAATAGTACAATATATACATATTTACAGTCCATAAAAACCATAACCATATAGTAAAAAAGTCACATCATTCTGATTGGTCCGGTCTCTCTCAAGAAAGCCATCAATTCATCAGTCATAACAATGTCCCCATCACCCAGGATGGTGGAAAGGGTGAAGGGGACATCTGCTGCACCGCAGTGATTTATAAGTGAAGCCCTTTCGCGAATAAATAGCCAACAGCGCAGGATGATATGACTGATAGATAACACTGCATCACAGATGTCACAATGCGGTGGGAATCGTTTTTCCACATAAGGTTTCATGTGTGTTAGGATGGTGGCATTGAGCCGCAAACAAGCCAACACTTTTTCTTCCAGGCAACTGGGATGGTTGGCAGAGTCCCAGTCGCCCAGGTACGGCTTACACGTTCGAATATTTTGTCTGGTCCACTGACCTTGCCACAGAAGATTTATTGATTTCTTTCCGAGAAAGAGACTCGACCATAGATCACGAGGAACGTCCCAAGTCTCCTCGAGCTCTACAGCCAACTTTGCAAGTAAGTCAGCCTGCTCATTGCCGTAGATGCAACAATGACCAGGCACCCAGATCAGCGTGAATGACTTGTTGCATGAATGCAACTTATTAACAATGCGGCCCTGGATCTCGTGCGAGTCCGTAGTTCAAGATGCAATTGCCTGAAGGACTGATTTTGAGTCTGAAAATATAACAAATGAGTCACGCTGAGAATTGAGAGCATAGTCTATGGCTTTGTCAATGGCAAAAAGGTCGGAGGTAAACACAGATGTGTGAGATGGCAACTGATACCTGAAGGCACATTCAGTCGACCACACACTAGCACCCACACAGTCACTCGACTTGGAGCCGTCAGTGTTCAATTGATGGGATCCCAAGTGACGAATGATGACGTTACAAAACAAGTGGTGGACCTCCACCTCCAGTGCCTTGGTCTTAGGTGCTGGGAGCCATGATACATCAACAGTAAAGTCGGGTGGCTCCCAAGGCGCTATAATTTTTAACACCAACTTGTCACAGTCAATTGGGTCCACACCAAGCTCCTGAGTCAGTAAGTGGAGGCGAACCGCAAGTGGCCGACGCACCCCACGCAGAAGATGGTGGTACTGACGCAGGGGGGTTCAGGCCACATTGCCGATATTACTTTTCCTATATGTTTTAAGTCCATAGGACAAGGCCAGATGGTCACGGCGAATACGGAGGGGAGGCACATTCGCCTCCACTTCCATACGAGCTACACAGGTACACCAGACGGCTCCAAGACACATTCGCAAACATTAATTCTGCAATACATCCATATCCTTTCAGCGTGGCATCGGATGCCGAGCCATACACCTGTGTGCCATAGTCTAACTTTGAACGAATAAGGGACTTATACTCCAATAATAAAGATTTTCTGTCGGCACTCCATGTAGTACCCGCTAGGTACTTGAGGACATTTAAAGGTTTATCACAATGAGCAATCAGATAATTAACATGAATTTTGAAGTTCAACTGACAGTCAAAATGTCGTCCCAAAAACTTTACTGAAGTTTGAAAAGGTACTGCCTGATTATCCAAAGTTAAGCACAAATTAGGTACGTTACAAGTCGTAAAAACTACAGTGGCACACTTAGGGACAGAAAACTTAAATCCCCACTGCAAGGCCCATTGGTGGACAGAATCAAGGGCTGCTTGAATCCACCCAGCCCAAATTTGTGCATTATGGGAAGAGTGCCATAATGCACAATTGTCCGCATAGAGCGAGTATTTAAGATTCCTGGAGATGGGAGCTGATGATAGAATATCATTGATCATAACACTAAATAAAGTGGGACTAAGCACACTTCCCTGCAGCACCCTGTTTTCCTGGATAAATATATCTGATGTTACATTACGGGGCAATTTGACAGAGAAAGTCCTGTCCCTTAAGAAATTTGAAACAAAAATAGGCAAATTTCCTCTTAAACCATAAGCATAGAGTTTCATTAGTATACCGTGTTGCCATGTCATGTCATAGGCCTTATGGATGTCCAAGAACACCCCTATCATGAATTCTTTATTGGCAAATGCCTCTGAAATACAATGGTCCAAATTCATTAAATAATCTAGTGAACTTCTGTATTTACGGAACCCACATTGTTGATCATTTAACAAATTCTTCGACTCTAAAACAAAAAGAAGCCAGTTGTTTACCATTCGTTCCATGACCTTACATAGACAAGAAGTCAGCAGAATAGGACGAAATGAAGTGGGGTTCATAAGACGACCAGCCTCTTTGTGTATCGGTATGATGTGCGCAAAGTGCCATGAGTTTGGGAACATTTGAGATGCCCAAATCTCATTGTACAATGCTAACATCTCAATCAGGTTGTCCTGATTAAGATGCTGGCTCATACCATATGTGACCGTGTCTGGTCCAGGGCTGGTGTGTTTACAGGATTTAACCCGCCCCATCCCGACGTTTTCTGGGCAGTGGTACGCCCCAGTCCCGACATTTTTGGACCTTTTTTTTTTTTTTCGGCTCAAACATTCGCTTTTGGTGAGAAACATCGAAAATTCATAGAGAAATTGCTCACCTGAGGTTTAAAATACTCGATCCAGGTACGAGTACCTCCTTACCTGACTGGGTTTTCTAACAGGCTGGCACCAAAGAAAACGAGTTCTATGGGAGGGTAACTATTTTATCCACTCATAAACAGTATTTATTTATTTCCTTGGTACGAATTTATATGTAGTACAAGAGTATATTGGTTTTCAATCAGTAATATAGGCATTATAAGCATTGTTTCACTCACTAACTCATCACCATTCATGACCTTTTTTTTCCCACATTACCTGATCATCATTTCTGACTGTTTCTTCCTCTAATGCTATGTAAACTTTGTCCTCCACATTGTCATCGATTGGGGAATCACTCTGGCCCTGAATGTCTTTATTGGCCAGGTCACTGGTAACAGGTGAATTGCCGAGACAATGGCGTGCAGGGGGGGGGGAGGTTATGCAGTGTAAGGCATTGTCCCTGCTTGGCATCTTGTAGAGGAATAGAGGAAGGTGTCCCATGTATACGTGCCAAAAATCACTCGCGAAATCACTTGCGAAAATTGAAAATTGTGCAAATTAGGGACCTTGCAATGTTGCCACGTTAATTTACGTCTCTGGGATATGAGTGCACATCATGTGAGGACGCGAATTCACGTCTCCGGGATGGGGCGGGTTAAGGGCAAGGAGCAGTTCATCTAGCGTAAACTCTTGGTTGTACAGGAAGTCTACGTCTTTTGTGGCAAAGTCTATTAACTGTAGCTCAGCCGTGCGTTTATGATGTTGAAAACGCGGATCATAATTGGCTGAGATACTTACATGAGAAAAACACCTGGCGAGGATGTTAGCAACGTCCACGGACTCGTCATAGATGGTGTTGTTCACCTGCAGGGTGGTGACAGGGAAGAATGAGCTTTTATTATTTAATATTCTGTTAGTGGACCAGACTTTACTTAATGGTGTAGTACGAGTCACCGTGGACACAAAGGACCGCCAGGAGTCATGTTTGGCCCTTCTTATTATTCTCCTTGCTTCAGCCCGTGCCTGTATGTATGCAAGAAAATTTTCCTGAGTGGGCTGACTATCAAAAATCCTGTATCTCCTATTGCATTTTCTTAATGCTTGTCGGCAATCTGGCATCCACCAATGTGCTCTATGCTTCACATGAATTGTAGAAGTCTTGGGAATAGCAGCCTCAGCTGCATGTAATATGGATTTGGTTAAATTTTCGACCTTAACATCCATGGTCTCCCCAGATATATCTAAATTGGCGATCCTTGAGAAGGATCCCCAATCTGCTTTCTTATAGTTATATTTTGAAGGTGGAGGGTCCAAAACGATGTCGCATGTATAAGAAAGACAGATGGGTAAATGATCACTTCCCAAGGAGTCGTCATAAGGGTCCCATGAGAAATATTGATGTATACCAGGGGAGGCCAGAGATAAATCAAAGGCCGAAAAGTTACCAGTACGATCATCTACACGAGTCGCTCTACCATCATTCAGAAGACAGAGGTTGGACTGTAGTATTAGGTCGGCTATTTGCTCCCCACGAGCATCAATCCTCAAGGTACCCCATTGATAGTGATGGGGATTAAAGTCACCCAACACTAACTTATTGCCAGGAAGATGTTCAGATAGTGAATTTAAAGCATTATTATCAGTGAGGCCATGTGGAGGACAGTATAGAGAGCAAACAGCCAGATATGTTATTAAATTTTTCTCTGCACGCGACAGCTTCCAGAGAAGAATTTAAAATCACATCCGTTTGTGGGTGTGCTTTGTGTGTGTATATGGCAACTCTGTGACCTTCATATCTTCTATACGAGTGGTAGTGTTTGAACTGTGGAGGATCAGGATGATCCTCCAGGAGCGTCTCCTGTAAACAAACAAAGTTTGGCCTGTGTATTGAAAGCAAGATTGCTATATTTTGTAACTTATTCTCAACATCTCTACAATTCCACTGTAATATAGTGAATGCGTTGTTTTAAGATTGACGAGGGTGGCCACTATGCTTAGTTTTTTTATGCCCCTCGCGACCAGGTGAGTGGCTACCGGGGGACCTTTCCCTGTGCTTGCTCGTGGAGATCTCCATATTCTCGTCAAAACAAGGCTCCCAGACTCCACCGAGGAAGAGCTATTCTTTCTCTCCCTCACTGGAGCAGGAGCAGGAAGGACATGAGGACGTGCCGGCTTGGTGAGGGTGGTCAAATTAATTTTATCAGACTTGTCAGACTTCTGTTTTTGCTGCACTGACTGCGAAGCAGCAGAGGCAGCCTGAGAGCATGAAGTAGCAACAGGGATGTCCATCAGAGAGTTGGATAGTGCAGGAGGCTTAGATTGAGAGGTAGAGCATGGGGCATGAGGAGCGAATGTAAGGTCAGTCTGCATTTCCACGGTGCACATCACGGGACAGGACAAAACCGCCGATGCATAGGAGATTTTAGGCTTGGAAGTTGCATGCAACTCCTTCACCTTCTTCCTAGCATCGTAAAAGGATATGCCCTCAGTCGCTTTCACTGTGCAGACCTCCTTCTCCTCCTTCCACTTAGGGCAAACCCGAGAGGAAGTGGAGTGATTGCCCTGGCAGTGAAAGCAACATTCAGTCTCAGATGTGCAGTGTTCAGCAAAATGTTCTACAGCCGTGCACCTGCCACACACGAAGTTGGAAGCCCAACAAGCCTTCTCATGATGCCCATAAATCGGGCATTTTAAGCAACGAAGGGGTTTAGGATGCATGGTCTTACTTTAAGAATTTTGTATCCAGTTCTGATGTTGGAAGGTAAAGAAACTTTGCCGAACGTTAGGACAACAGTGGCCTTCTTCGTCCTCCTTCCTTCCGAGAATCTAGTGATGAAGCGAGCTTCTATAACATCCTGCTGAGCAAGTTCCTGTACGATCTCTTCCTCCTCCATAACCACAAGATCCCTGCAGGTGAGGACCCCATTCCAGGAATTCATGGAGTGAGGGATCGTGGTCTCAACATTATAACAATGGAACTTGCTCAGTTTAACCAGATCCTTTACCTGGGCTGAATTCATAGTTTTTACGAGAAGGTCTCCACTGGTAAGTTTTTTCACTTGTTCCACCTCTTCTGCACACCAATCAAGCACCTTCTTGATGAGGAAGGGATTGAGGCTGGACAGGGGAGTGGAACCAACCGCATGAATCTGTACAAACATGGCATTTTTAACACTAATGTCAAGACGGGTACGTATCTGGGTCCATTCAGTCTGGGGGCAGTCCGTCCGTGAGACAGTAGGGGGTCGGTCAGGACTACCTTCCCCCCTGACCTACCTTCCCCCCTTCAGGGGGGGAGGCAGCAGGGGCATCCGCCATAGTGACCACTTCCCCCTAAAGGGGGAAGTGGGAAGAAGGAGAAAAAACAAACAAGGGACAAAAAAAACAGAGCAAAACACCGAAGGCTAAGATTGCCCTCTCAGACCACTCCAGGGAGGCCCGACCGTGTTGGTTCACGCCCCAGAGCGATCAGTAGGGGGGACCCTCCGTGGGCAAGTATGCAAAGGTAATCTTAGTAAATAGATATAGACACCTACTACATCTCTAGCAAGGGTAGGGAGGAATATGAGAACTAGCTATCCTAAATTTTATTGCGGTATTTACAAAACTAATGCTGGTGAGGCAGCTCTAGAATGCTTAAGGAGAGATCAACGAATACACCTGTGCCCTCTCCACGACCATTCATCAAAGTATCAAAGTCCCTGGTTGTCCCCGGTCGTCAGCGGTTGTCGCCGCCTTGTGCCTTTTTATACTAAACCAAGACAGTGTCCGGGAATCGGCTAAAACTTTAACTAATTACTTTGTATTATTTTCGACTCTCTAGGATCTTCAAAGAATACGAGATACATTTGCTCTTAACATATGTAGATAAATGACTTACGATGTTGAAATTTTTGTGATAAGCGTACAGGAACTTCAGTCATAACGAAGCCAAATTAATTCAATCAGTTTTATTACCTGCGTCGATTTATATGCCCACATGACTGTAAACACGTTTCAGTAACATGAATTATGCTCTTCACAAATGATTACCTTCAACAATCTTGATTTAGACATTTTTAATTCACCACAGCATAGTTCAAAAAGGGAAATCTATTGACTTCGGCAGATAAATTTCTAGGTCATAATATAAAGGAAGACATTTGCTAATTTTAATCCCTACTAAAATTTAGCGGTTTTACGTCTTTGTTGGAATGGCTAGTCCTTATGTATAACATTTAATCATATTCGCACCAATACTTGACTCATTACTATCAATATCAGAATCATGTTCACAATATGAATATCAGCTAAGACTAGACTTAAATACAAGATTTAATGGCTAAATGAACTGTACAGAATATTTACAATATTACCTAAGTTTTAAGATTACACTTACAATACTAGCTTATACTAACTTATACTAATACTTAAAATTATGGTACTACATGGGTCCTTCCTCTGGAAGTTTTTTTTTTAACACTGGAAGTCAACATTCAAATCATTCATCTACATTTCCTAAGGACGTGTGTGCGGACGGGACGGACTTTCCAAAATTGACTGTGAATCCTTCTATACAAAGATTTCCCTGACTCTTCCTCCTATATGTGGCACCTGTCAGTCCACAAGTAAAATAACATACCCCAGGGGGTCACTTCTTGTCATGGTACCCTCTCGAAATCCAGTGGAGAGGTGTGCCCCAGCCAACCTCCTACCTGGGTGGCAACATGGTCATCTCACCCGAACTGACCTGTACTCTCGCTGCCAGGATCATCCCAGGGATGCTTTGCATTCACACATGATACAGGCTAATCGCACTCATACTCTCATCCATTCATTCTCATGCTTCTAGCTCTCCACCTAGCAATTGATGAGTGCCTGTCAGGTCCTGAAGTTACTGTTACATGCTAGACCATGCTAACTGAAACTTTAGGGGGTAGATGCACACTGCCCCTCGAATTAAGGCACATTAATTTTCCACTGAACTAGGTTGCGCCCATAACCCAAAACTCTTATGAACCCTCGACATAAGATGAAACTCCTCTTGAACTCTAAATTATCACGGTCAGTAGTCAGACAGTCCGACCTGCACACATTTCCCTAACCATCTCTTAACTTAATACTGCATTACCCAGCTTCGACACTCAACATTCTTCAATAAGTCTCTGGGGAGGGCGTCTCTCATGGGGAAGTAATTGTTCATCACTCAGATCAGGTTCAAAGGCCTCTTCCAGGGGTTCTAAGAACCACTCTTCACCTCCATAAAAGGCCTCTACTTGTCCTGTGGCTCTTTGTACCCTTTTCTCCATGAACACATTTTCTACCACGTACACACTTCCATCCATCAACACTTCCACTGCACGGTATGGACCATCCCATTTCACATTAAGTTTTTGACATGTACCAGGTGCCACAGTTTCCCTCTTAATCCACACAAGGGTTCCAACTCCAACCATCTGATTTTTCCGCCTTCAGTTTGTGACATCTCTATACCGACGCATCATCTTCCGGTGTGTTTCCTGAATGAAATCATGGGCGACAGCCATCATCTCGTCTTCCTCACCGTTGACAGAGGGTAAGGGTGCACTGATCAGCCTAGGTGGATGGTGAGAGAAGAATGCAAAGTAGGGTTGCTGTCCCGAGAGTGTATGGACTGCCTTATTCATGGCGATCTGACATAGCTGGAGCAGTTGGGGCCATCGAAGAGGGTGGCCCTGACATAGGGCAGAGAGGACCGACTTCATGGTCTGATGCATCCACTTGGTGACGTCATTCCCTTGGGGATGATAGGGGGTTGTGTAGCAGAGGGTGATTTGTGTCGCTGGCAGAATCGCTGAAAGTCTTTGCTGGTGAACTCGCCTCTGTTGTCCAGGATGATACTGCGAGGTGTGCCATAGTCTGCCACATACTGCCCAAGTTTGTCTATGATGTGTGTGGACTGTTTTGTTTTGAGGGGGAAGAACCTAACAAATCGGCTATAATGGTCCACTACTGTAAGAATGTAATGGTAACCTTGGACTCCAGCAACCATATCAATAAGATCTATCCCCATCCTCTCCAGCGGCTTATTCACTGGAGGCAATTCCTTCCACTGGTGCTGCAGTCCAGTGTCCTCTTTAAATCTCTGACAAGTTACGGATTTTTTAACATATTCACACACATCAATCTTAAGATTTTGCCAGTAATACAGTTCTTCAGCCTTTTTGATAGTTTTCTTTTGTCCTAGATGACCAGTTAACTCATGTGCATGGCCTGTACAACTAAGGCACAAGGGACTATGAGGCTGTAATGAAGACTACCGTCTGCCTTCTCCGGCACGAAATATAACACTTCATCTGTTAAGGCAAACTGATCTAAGGTGGTTTTGGGTAGTCTTTTGGCGGGAACTCGACCATCTTTGAGATACTGTGCTAGTTCTCCCCACACAGGTTCTTCTCTCTGACGGCCTTCATTTATTCTCGATCCAAACCGAGCCAGGTGGCTTCAGGTAGACGGACTACTACTTGAACTGAGCGTGACAACTGATCTGTTACAAAATTGTTTTTTTACCCTTGAGATACTGGATGTCATAGTTATATTCTTGCATTTCTAGGATCCATCGATTCATTCAAGGCGATTTAGTCTTCCGTTTGTATATACTAGTGGGAGGTTGATGATCAGTAACTACAGTAAAACGGGTACCCCATAGATAATGATGGAAGTTATGACATGCAAGGACTACAGCTAGGGCCTCTATCTGTCGCTGAATATCAAGTCTCACAGGGGTTCAGCTTTTTATAGAAATAGCCGATCGGTTTGTTGGTAACATCTGATTGAATCTGGCTCAGGACTCCACCAATATGGGTGTTACTAGCATCTGTAGTGAGAATGAATGGTTGTTCCACCTGAGCTCTAATTAAGACAGGGGCATTCATGAGGCAAAACTTTAGATGTTCAAAGGATTTCTGGCATTCGTCCATCCAGATAAATGTTACTCGAGATTTAGTTAAGTTAGTGAGGGGAGTAGCAATCTGTGCAAATGATGGAACATGTTTTCTGGAAAACCCACACATTCCTAGAAATTGCCTTACTTCCTTTACTGTAGTGGGAGGTTTCATCTTTGCAACTGATTCAACATTCTTCGGATCAGATTCCTTCGGCAGAAATCTGATGACCTAGGAAGGTGACTTCTTTAAGGCCGAATTTACATTTACTGAGATTTAATTTCACTCCATTTTCAGTAAGTAACTGGAAAAGCTGCCTCAGGTGGTCAAGTAAAGTTGGGAAGTCTGGAGCCCAAAGGATCAAATCGTCTAGGTAATTTCTGACCCACCCTTTCTGTAGGAGGGGTGGTAGTATTGAACTCATTCACCTGGAAAAGATCGCATGGGAGCAATTAAGTCCAAATGGGAGTCGTCTGAATCTGTATAGTGTGACCCCATCACTGAAGGTAGTGAGGTCACGACTTTCTTCATTTAACAGAATTTGGAAATACACTTCTCACATGTCAAGAGTGACATAATACTGATGTCCGGCCACTTGTTCTACTAGTTCATCCAATCGTGGGAGGGGGTAGATGTCAGTCGCGAGGTGTTGATTCACATGACGATAATCAAGACATATACGTCAGCTACCATCTGGCTTATTTACAAGTACAATAGGTGACAGCCAGGCTGCAGTAGACCGTTCTATGATATCCGCAATGATCTGCTTTGCTTGTTCAGGATAGCGATACATAGGTCCACGATTGGACTGAGGATCAGCTACTTTGATATGAGCAGAATTGCCACTGATGAATCCTAACTCACTTTTGTCAAGAATAAAGAGAGGGTCATGCTTAGGGATTAACTGAGATAAGTCTTCTTGCTGGGCACTAGTGAGATGTTGCCAGTTTAGTTCTCCAATTAGTTCTTTCAACTTCTGAACACGTGTCCCACTTTGTCTGACTTGATCATTTTCTTGGAGAAGGTCATTGTTAATTTTAGTGACATTAACCTTACCAGAAGGTGGATTATCAATTCTCTCGCAAGATCCAATAATTGTGCTGTTACGAAACACTTTCTCCTTCTTAGTCCCATTTGTGAGAGGGAAGCAGATTGAATTCTCAGACCTGACTTTGACCAGATATGGGTGATTGTTATGACCGACCCTTGGTTAAGGATAAATGATAAGGTCAGTGCCTGGATCTTCTCTTACAGGGATGGGCATTAATTTAGACTGATATGGATTTTCTTTCATGGTGGTAAGAAGATTGATTTGTGAGAAATGTTGTGATGGGTTGGAGGGTTCGACTGGGTCAGCCTTCACTCTTTCGATCTTGTTCCTTTGTCGGTGAATGTGACTCACAACATAAGGGGCACCTCCCAATACCATGACTCTCCTTACTCCATCCCACATGAGAGGAGCTTGACCTAGTACATCGCAGCTTAGGAGCAGTTCCGTATTAATATAAGAATTTGGCACTACCAAGAACCATTGTTTATGGATCTTCTCATCTCCAACTCCGATTTCTACCTGCAGAATTCCTATAATTCTTGAAGGGGCGCCTGTTACTCCATGCAAGTGAGGTGGGTTTCGCTGTGTATTTACTTCTCCCCTTGACTGCTGATTCCTTAATTAGAGTGTAGTTACTCCCGGTATCAACTATAGCTTCTACTGTACTATTGTCATAAAATGACTTTGTAGTTACTTGTAGAGAAGTTATATATATTAGACTTGTGGACGAGCGGTTGTTATACTTGAGTTGTTTGTAAGTAGATAATCTTGGTTCCCTTTTTGTCATGCACTGACAGGAGAGGTAAAGAATAGTATGGGACTATTTTCATTTGTCTTGGAAATATTAACAAGTCTCTCACACATGAGTGAAGTTAGGTAGAGTCCCGCGAGCTACCTCCTGTCTCGCTCTCTCTCTCTCTCTCTCTCTCTCTCTCTCTCTCTCTCTCTCTCTCTCTCCATGTTGCTAAGCCCTTCTCCCTACTACCTGCCTGTTCTATGGCCTGTCTCCTTCTGAGCTCTCTTTCCTAAATTCTGGTGAAACAGGAGTCGTGTCACGTGTGTTCACTGTGGTTGGAAAGTTCTAGAAGCCTGTGTGAGTATGTGTATATGTGTGTGTATGGTCACGAGGCTTTGTTCCCCTGCTATCTCGCTGACAAGCTAACTGCATCATCTCCTGACTGGCTACTTCGTAATCTGTCGTCAGCTTTTCCTCAGTGTAACTTGCAAGATCATTTCCCATTCCCAAGGCTCGCATAGAGCTGTCTATCTGTCTATTTATCTATCTATCTATTATGATTTGTAATTATAAGATGGAGTCCTAACATATGCTCGGTACACGCCACTGGAGGTCCTCCGACAGCAATCATCATTGACATATGCTAATCTATTAGTATATAAATATTGATTATAATATTGTATACATATAACATTCATAGTAAATAGCAATTTTCCAGTAATATTACATTTGAAACAAGTTGTATACATATTTGAATAAATGCAATGGTTGTTGTATAACATTTTGTAAAATGTGTATGTATAACAGACATACGCATATAATTGTGCAATGGTAATACTGCTAGGTTACACATTACATATTGAGTTATCCCTTTAGTAATGTCTAATGTTTCACCTAACTTGTAAGATGTTTCTGGTAATACAGAATTGTGGTATAATGGTATGACTTTACATAATATTGTAGTAATATTGTGGTAATACATAATTGTAATATTTTATGAATCGTTACATAATATTGTGGTAATACATAATTGTAATATTTTATGAATCGTTATATAATATTGTGGTAATGCATAATTGTGTTGGCCTTATAACTGTAGTTACATTTTGTTAATGCAACTGTTACATAAGTGTCTTGGCCTTATAATTGTAGTTAAAGTTACATAAAAGTTACATCTTGTTAATGCAACTGTTACATAATTGGCAAAGTGTAACATGATGCAATCGTTTGTCGTTACATAATTGTTACATATCGTTTGTAGTTACATAATTGTAATTAAAGTTACATAAAAGTTACATCTTGTTAATGCAACTGTTACGTAAATGGTACATATTGTTTGTAGTTACATAATTGTAGCAAGTGTAACATAATGCAATCGTTTGTCATTACATAATTGTTACATATCGTTTGTAGTTACATAATTGTAGTTAAAGTTACATAAAAGTTACATCTTGTTAATGCAACTGTTACATAAATGGTACATATTGTTTGTAGTTACATAATTGTAGCAAGTGTAACATAATGCAATCGTTTGTCGTTACATAATTGTTACATATCGTTTGTATTTACATAATTGTAATAATTGCAGTCCTGACATATGTGATCTTACTCTATTACTTTTTCTTTCTTTCTTTCTTCTTTTTTTTTTTTTGTATGTATTGATTTTCTATAGTTTGTTTGTCTTCGTTTGTCTACGCTTTTTCTGTGTTGTTCATGGTTGCATAATTGCTGGTTAAATCCCTTGGGACCCTTTTTTAAGGTTTAGTTTATATTGCACAGATATTACTGAAAATGATATTATATAGTCCCATATTTTGTTATTTTATATAAAAAATATATATACACTATATACAGTATTAACTATATACACTGACTTGTTGTTCACTTGTACCTATCGTGGGTAATATGTGTGTCAGCACTGTGTGGAAATCATTGTCTTCACGATTGTGTTGAAGATGTTCACTCTTGCTAACGTCATTTGTGTTGGCCATTTTTTTTTCTCTAGTTTACCTTGTAACTTAATTTATATGTTTCCACTAGGTAGCTTTAATTAATAAATGTTCAATACAGTTCTTTTAATCGCTCACTGAGTAACTGTGATGGTATATTTTCTTTATCACTTTGTAGATATAATAATGTATAGCTGTATGTATGAAACACGTATTTTATGTAGGTATAAATGGTAACACTCGTTGGTAGTAAATAAATGTTATAATAAATTAATGAATATATACAGTGTAGAATATTTATTGTTGGTGATTATATAGTGTTTGAGTTATGCAGATAACTGAAGTAAGTATGTGTATTTAAGCTGTAACTATACAGCACGTTTTATATGTTTGTGCAGAAGCTTATTGTCTATTACTGTGTAATGTATAAATGAAGTACCTATGTAACTCACTAATTTTTACCGTGGTGGGAATGGTGTTGGTGACGGTGCAGGTGGTGAGTTGACTGACGTGGCGTCTTTTCAGCAAGCACGCATGATGACGTCGACTTCCCACACTGGTAGCTGTGGTGAGTGAATGAGTAGCGATGAGTAACTTGAGTGAAGACGAGTGAGTAAGATGAGTTGTGAATATGGACTTGGTATTTGCTTCGTCGTCTTGACCTCTTCACTCCTGCGTCAGCGGTGGAGGTTGGGTGGATGTAGCAGAGAGAGGAGGGTGAGGTCTGGTAGTTGTGAGTTATGAGTCGTGCCTCATTTTTCGTTTGTTTGTTTTGTTTTTCTTTGCCGATGTTTTCTCGGTCCTTTTCTCTTGTGATTTACTCGTTGTGGGATGAAGACTGCCGCTACTTGCAGGTGCGTGTAGAAGATTATACAGACGACTCGTAGAGTTGTTACTTGTGGTTGATTGTAGATGGTTGTAGTTCGTTGGTTCGTCGTAGAAATTTCAAGATTGTTTGTATCAGTACTTTGTTAAACTACTTGCGAGGCGTCCTGTGACCTTTTCACCTCTACATCAGCGTGATGATCGGGGAGACGGAGGGGGTTGG
>NC_137027.1:30911657-30954157 GCF_032717465.1 Coenobita brevimanus
GATGTATGAGTCGGCAACCAATACCTGAGGGCACATTCAGTCGACCACACACTAGCACCCACACATTCACTCGATTTGGAGCCATCGGTGTACAAGTGGTGGGACCCCAAGTGATGAACGATGATGTTACGAAACAAGTGGTGGACCTCCGCCTCCAGTGCCTTGGTCTTAGATCCTGGGAGCCATGTTACATCAACGGTAAAGCCGGGGGGTTCCCAAGGACCTATGTTTTTAAACACCAACTTATCACAGTCACTGAGGTCCACACCAAGCTCCTGAGTCAGTAAGTGGAGACGAACAGCAAGTGGCCAACGCACCCCCCCGCATAAGATGGTGGTATTGATGCAGGGGAGTACAGGCCACATTGCCGATATTACTTTTCCTTGATGTTCTTAACCCGTATGATAATGCCAGGTGGTCACGGCGAATATGGAGGGGAGGCACATTCGCCTCCACTTCCATACGAGCTACACGTGTACACTGGATGGCTCCAAGACACATTCGGAAACATTTATTCTGCAACACATCCAATCCGTTCAGTGTAGCATCAGATGCTGAGCCATACACCTGTGCGCCATAGTCTAGCTTCGAACGAATAAGGGACTTATACACCACTGATAAAGATTTTCTGTCAGCATCCCATGTAGTACCAGCTAGGTATTTGAGGACATTTACTGGTTTATCACAACGAGCAAGCAAATTATTAATATAAATTTTGAAGTTCAAATGATGATCAAAATGTATTCCCAAAACCTTTACAGAATTTAGAAGAGCTACCACCTGATTATCCAAAGTTAAGCACAAATTAGGTACGTTACGAAAGTGAAGACTATGGCGGCACACTTAGGGATTTAAAACTTAAATCCACACTGCCTGGCCCATTGGTGGACGGAATCAAGGGCTGCTTGAATCCGCCCAGCCCAAAATTGTGCATTATGGGAAGAGTGCCATGATGCACAATCGTCTGCATTGAGCGAGTATTTAAGATTCCTTGGGATGGGAGCTGATGACAGAATACCATTGACCATAATACTAAATAAAGTGGGACTAAGCACACTTCCCTGTGGCACCCCGTTTTCCTGGATAAATATATCCAGTGTTACATTATGGAGCAATTTAACAGAGAAAGTCCTGTACCATAAGAAATTTGAAATAAAAATAGGCAAATTTCCTCTTATACCATAAGCATAGAGCTTCATTAGTATACCGTGTCACCAGGTCATGTCATTGGCTTTATGGATGTCCAAGAACACCCCTATCATGAATTCTTTATTGGCAAATGCCTCTGCAATATAATGCTCCAAAGTCATTAAATGATCTAGTGAAATTCTGTATTTATGGAAGTCACATTGTTGATCATTTAACAAATTCTTTGACTCTAAAACAAAAAGAAGCCTATTATTAACCATACGTTCCATGACCTTACATAGACAAGAAGTCAACAGAATAGGACGAAATGAAGTGGAATTCATAAGACGATGAACCTCTTTGGGTATCGGTAAGATGTGTGCAAAGTGCCATGACTTTGGGAACGTTCCAGACGCCCAAATCTCATTGTACAATGCTAACATCTTAATCAGGTTGTCCTGATTAAGATGCTGGCTCATACCATATGTGATGGTGTCTGGTCCAGGGCTGGTGTCTTTACAGGATATAAAGGCAAGGAGCAGTTCATTTAGCATAAACTCTTGGTTGTAAGGGGAGTCTACGTCTTCTGTGGCAAAGTCTGTTATCTGTAGCTCAGCTGTGCATTTATGGTGTTGAAAACGCAGGTAGTAATTTGCTGAGCAACTTTAATCAGAAAAACTCCTGGTTTGGATGTTAGCAACATCCACGGGATCATCATAGATGTTATCATTAACCTGCAGGGTGGTCACAGGGATGTATGGGCCTTTATTATTTAAGATTTTAATAGTGGACCAGACTTTACTGAGTGGGGTCGATCGATTCACTGTGGACACAAATGACTGCCAGGAGTCACGTTTGGCCCTTCTTATAATTCTCCTTGCCTCAGCCCGTGCTTGTTTGTATTTAATAAAATTTTCCTCAATAGGCTGACTATCAAAAATCCTGTATATCCTATTGCACTTCCTTAATGCTTGTCGGCAATCCGGTGTCCACCAATTTGCTCTATGTTTCGCATGAACTGTAGAACTCTTAGGAATAGCAGCCTCAGCTGCGTGTAATATGGATTTGGTTAAATTTTCGACCTTATCATGTACGGACTCCCCAGATATATCTAAATTGGCGATCCTTAAGAAGGATCCCGAATCTGCTATCTTATAGTTAAATTTTGGAGGTGGATGGTCCAAAACGATGTTGCGTATGTAAAAAAGACAGATGGGTAAATGATCACTTCCCAAGGAGTCGTCATAAGGGTCCCATGAGAAATCTTGATGTATACCAGGGGAGGCCAGAGATAAGTCAATGACCAAAAAGTTACCAGTACGATCATCTACGCGAGTCGCTCTACCATCGTTCTGAAAACAGAGGTTGGTCAGCTACTTGCTCCCCATGACCATCAATTCTCAAGCTACGCCACTTATAGTGATGGGCGTTAAAGTCACCCAACACTAACTTATGGCAGAAAGATGTTCAAATGGTGAATTTAAACCATCACTATCAATGAGGCCATGTGGAGGCCAGTACAGAGAGCAAATAGACAGATACGTGTTATTAAATTTTACTCTTCACGCAACTGCTTCCAGAGTAGAATTTAGAATCACTTCCGCTAGTGGGTGTGCTTTGTGTGTGTATATGGCAACTCCGTGACCTTCATATCTTCTATACAAGTGGTAGTGTTTGAACTGTGGAGGATCAGGATGATCCTCCAGGTGCGTCTCCTATAAATAAACAATGTCTGGCCTGTGTACTGAAAGCAAGATTGCTATATTTTGTAATTTATTCCCAACACTTCTACAATTCCACTGTAATATAGTGAAAGCAATGATTTAAGATTTACATTGGGGACCAGTATGCTTAGTCTTTTTTTGCCGCCCACCAGCAGGCAAGCGACTACCGGGGGACCTATCCCAGTGCTTGTTTAAGGAAACCTCCATATTTTCATCAATAACTAAGCTCCTAGACTCCCCCAAGGAAGGGCTAACCTTTCTTTCCCTCGCTGGAGTAGGAACCAGAAGAACATGAGGACATACCTGTTTTGTGAGGGTGGTCATGTTACTCTTACTAGACTTGTCTGACTTCAGTTTAGGCCATACTGACGGAGAGGCAGCAGCAGCCTGAGAATACGTTGAAGCCTTAGGGATGTCAGTGAGAGAGTTGGAATGGACAGGAGGCCGAGATGGAGAGGTACTGTGAGTGGCAGGAGGGAGAAGGACGAGGTCAGTTTTGCGTCTCTACAGAGCACATCACAGGACGGGATATTATCGCCAAAGCATAGGACCTATTCGGCATAGGAGTTGCATGCAACTCCTTCACCTTTTTCCTAGCTTCGTAGAAGGAAATACCCTCAGTTGTCTTCACCGTGCTGACCTCCTTCCACTTGGGAAAATCCCTAGAGTAAGTGGAGTGAGGACCCTTGCAGTGAAAGCAACATACTGTCTCGGATGTGCAACGTGCTGCATCATGACCCTGGCTTGCACACTTGCTGCACACTGGCTGGGAAGCCCAACGAGTCTTGGCACCATGCCCATACAGCTGGCATTTCAAGCAACGCAGAGGATTAGGGATGCACAGTCAAACGTGAATGATTTCGTAACCAACTTTGACATAACTAGGAAGAGAAACTTTGCCAAACGTCCATAGTTGCTGTCTTCATCCTTGTGCCTTCCAAGTAACGAGTAATGAATTTAGTATCAATTACATCTTGCTGCTCCAATTCACTTACGATTTCGTCCTCGCTCATCACCATGAGATCACTGGAAGTGACAACACCCTTGCAAGAATTCATGGAGACTGGGATTTTCGGTTCGACATCGTAACTGTGGAATTTACGCAGTTTCAACAAATCTTTCACCTGTGATGAGTTAGCAGTTTTGACCAAAAGATCTCCATTAGCAAGTTTTTTTACTTGTTCCACTTCTCCTGCACAGATGTCAATCACCTTCTTGATATAGAAGGGATTGAGACTGGACAGGGGAGTGGAACCGAGAGCACGAATTGTCATGTAGGTTGCATTTCCTACTGGAACATCAAGTGGGGCTTGAGTCTGGCGTCCGTCAGTCTTGGGGTGGTCAGTCATGTCAAAACTCTTGTCGGCAGGACCATCTCCCCTCCTGAAAGGGGGGGAGGCAGCAGGGGCGTCTGCCATAGTAACTACTTCCCCCGTGAGGGGGAAGTGGGAAGAAGGAGAAAAGTAAAGGACAAAGTACCTGGGGAAGACACACCTAGTCTGAGATTCCCCTCTCAAACCACTCTCGGGAGGACGTGCCTGTGTATAACTCACTCCCCAGAGCAATCAGTGGGGGGTACACTCCAGAGGCGAGTAAGCAAAGGCAATCTCAGTAAACAGATACAGACACCTACTATATCTCTAATAAGGGTAGGGAGGAATATGAAGGCTAGCTAACCTAACTTTATTAGGGAAAAATGCAAAAAAAACTATTGTCAGTGGGGCAGCCCTAGAATCTGGAGGAGAGTTCAACACACATCCGCTCTCTCCGCAACCATTCATCAAAGTCCCCCGGTAGTTGTCGTTCGTTCATTTGAAGATTTCCTCCACCTATAGTGGAGGCTGGGCCCTATATTAGCCCAGTAGGGTAGTTGTCGCCGCCTTGTACCTTTTTATATTAAACCAAGACAGTGTCCGGGAATCGGCTAAAATTTAACAATTTCTTTGCAATATTTTCGACTCTCTAGGATCTCTAAAGGATGTGAGATACGTTTGCACTTAACATACGTAGATAAATGACTTACGATGTTGAAATTTTTGTAATAAGCATACAGGAACTTCAATCATAACGAAGCCAAATCAATTAGGAATTCAAACAGTTTTATTACCCACATCGATTTATATGCCTACGTGACTGTAAACACGTTTCAATAACATGAATTTCGCGCTTCACAAATGATACATTCAAGAATCTTATTTCAGACATCTTCAATTCACCACTGCATACTTCCAAAGGGGAAATATATCTACTTCGGCAGGTAAATTTCTAGGTCAGAATGTAAAGAATGACATTCGCTAATTTTAATCCCTACTAAAATTTCGCGGTTTTACGTCTTTGTTGGAACGGCTGGTCCATATGTATAACAGTTAATCATATTTGCACCAATACTTGGCTTATTACCATCAATATCAGAATCATGTTCACAAGAATATCAACTAAGACTAGACTTAAATACAAGATTTAACAGCTAAATGAACTGTACAGAATATTTACAATATTACCTAAGTTTTATGATTACACTTACAATACTAGCTTATACTAACTTATACTAATACTTAAAATTATGGCACTACATCACAACCATACATCATAGCTGGAATTATATATTTGTTATATACTTTTCGTTTCATAAAAATTGGCAAGCTACTCTTCATGTCTATGTTTACCGAAAGCTTTTCATCCAATGGTAATACGTCTATTTTTTTTTTTTTTTTTGTATCATGATCTTTTGTTAATTTTAGTAACTGTCCCAAGTAATTGTACCCCTGGGGGTAGGAGGGGTTTTCAAGAATACTCTCCCAGTATCCCTGCTTGTCGTAAAAGGCGACTAAAAGGGTTGGCGGAGGGTTAGTGCACCTCCCGGAAAACAACTAACTAAAAAAACAAACAATAAGCCTCGGACAAGGACTGACCAAATGATGACGACCAAGGACCGGACAAAGGACATGGTTATCGGAACGTGGAATGTAAGGGGAGTGAATGATGAGGTGAAAGAGAGAGAGATTGTCCAGGTGCTTGAGGATGTGAAAGTGGATGTATGTGGAATAACTGAAACAAAATGGAGAGGAGAAAGTGTGAGAGAATGGGAGTATGGATGGGGTATATGTGCAGGTGTAGGTGAGAATGAGAGGGCAAAGGAAGGAGTATGTATAGTTGTGAGTAAAAGATGGAAGAGGAGCATAAGACAGTATGGATCAGTTGGGTCAAGGATTGTGTGGGTAAAGTTGAAAGTTGGAATACAAATGTGGGCGATTGTGTGTGTGTATGCGCCAACGCAAGATCGTGCTAGAAGAGTGAGAGAAGAGTTCTGGACAAATGTAGACGTGTGCATGAAAAAGTTTGGAAGGAATGAGAGAGTGTTTTTGATTGGTGATATGAATGGTAAAGTTGGGAATGTGAAGGTGGATGGAATAGTTGGTGAGTGGGGTGTGCCTGCTGAGATAGATGAGAATGGGAGTGCATTGTTGGACATTTGTGCTGGGAGGGGGTTGGTGATAGCCAATAACCTCTTCAGGCATAAAATGATCCACAGGTATACATGGCGAGTGATGAGAAGGGTGGGTGATGAACTGAATGAAAGGAAGGCAATGATTGATTATGTGTGTGTGTGGATGAAAGGATGCGAAGATGTGTAATGGATGCAAGAGCTTATAGAGGTTGGGGGAGTGGACTTTCTGACCACTACTTGGTGATGGCCAGAATTAAAGTTCAAGTAAATTGGAGGAATAGAAGAAGGGAAAGACGAGAGGAAGGAGTAGTTGCAAGGAGAGTGGAAAGGTTACAAGAGGATGAGAAAAAGGCAGAGTATAAGAGAGAAGTGGAGGAACGATTGGGCAAATATGAATTGGAGCAGATGGGAGACGTGGAAGGTGTGTGTAGAATATTTACAGAAGAAATATGTGCAGCATGTGATGTGGTGTGTGGAAGGAAGAGAAGACAGAGGGGGGTGCAAGGAACAGCGTGGTGGACTGAAGAGGTGAAACAGGCTGTGGCACAAAAGAAGAAAGCATACAATGAATGGATGAGAAATAGGGGCGTGGAAGAGGTTGAAAGGCGGAAAAGAGAGTTATATGTAGAAAGAAAGAGAGAGGTGAAAAGATTAGTAAGAGAGAGTAAGAAGAGAGTGGATGAGGAATTTGGAAGAAATTTGAGTGTAAAGTGGAGGGACTGTAAGAAAATGTTCTGGAAAGAGGTGAAAAGAATAAGACAGGGTGGAAGTGAAGTTAGCAGGGGAGGGAAAGATAAAAATTGTAGATTACTAGTGGAGAAGGGAGAAAAAGTGAGCAGATGGAGAGAACACTTTAAGGAATTGTTGAACGTAGAGGATGGAAGTAATGTGAGTATAAGTGGCTGGGGAATGGCTGGGAGAAGGAGGGAGGTGAGAAGACAGGAAGAAATCAGTAGGATAGAAGTTGTGGAAGCAATGAAGAAAGTTAAATCAGGGAAAGCCCCAGGAATTGATGGAGTGTGTGATGAAATGCTGAAGCATGGGGGAGAGATAGTAGTAGAATGGATGTGGAAGATGTGCAGATTGGCCTGGGAGGAAGGTAGAGTCCCGGAGGATTGGAAGTCAGGTATAATTATTCCCTTGTACAAAGGAAAAGGGGAAAAAGAAGTGTATGGTAATCATAGGGGCATTTGTCTTCTTAGTATAATAGGAAAAGTGTATGGTAGGATACTTATTGACAGAGTTAGAGAAAGAACAGAGAAATTAGTTGGAGAAGAACAGGGAGGCTTTAGGAAGGGAAGAGGTTGTGTAGATCAGATATTCATTCTCAGATCTTTAGTGGAAAAGTTTCTAGAGAAGGGAAAGAAGTTGTATGCGGCTTTCATGGATTTGGAGAAAGCATATGACAGGGTGGATAGACAAGGATTGTGGAAAGTGTTAAGAATATATGGAGTAGATGGAAAGTTGTTGAATGCTGTGAAGAGTATGTACGATGGTGCGAAGGCTGCAGTGCATGTGGATGGTGAACTAAGTGAATTTTTCTCTTTGAAGGTTGGGTTGAAACAGGGATGTGTCATGTCTCCATGGTTGTTCAATGTGTACATGGATGGGGTAATAAAAGAGGTACAAGGTAGGGTAGTGGATGTTGGAGTGGCCATGGTGAGAGAGGATAGTGTTTGGAAACTCCCTGTACTGTTGTTTGCAGATGATACTGTGTTGTTGAGTGAAGACAAAGGGGAGCTGCATGGCTTGGTGGATGAGTTTGAGAGAGTGTGTAAGAAACGGAATCTAAAGATGAATGTAGGGAAGAGTAAAGTGATGGTCTTTGAGAGAGGTGAAGTTAGTGAATGTACAGCGAGGTTGGATGGAGAGGAATTGGAAAATGTGAGTACGTTTAAGTACTTGGGTAGTGTGATGAGTAAGGATGGAGGTTTGGAGGGTGAAGTGCTTGAAAGGGTACAGCAGGGAAGAAAGGTTGCTGGTTCCTTGAAAGTAGTGATAAGAAACAGGGAAGTGAGCCTGGAAGTGAAAAAGTTACTACATGACAGTATTGTGATACCAACTCTAACGTACGGAAGTGAAGCTTGGACATTGTTGGAAGGACACAAGTCAAGAGTGAGAGCAGTGGAAAAGAGTTATTTAAGAGGAGCCTGTGGAGTCACATGGAGAGACAGGCTGACGAATGAGGATATAAAGGAGCGTTGTGGTGTTGATGTGGATGTGATAGGAAGCGTTATGAGGAACACACTGAGGTGGTTTGGCCATGTGGAAAGGATGGAGGGTGAAAGACTGACGAAGAGAGTGTATGTGAGTGAGGTGGAGGGGGAAAGAGGGAGGGGGAGGCCGAGGATGAGATGGAGGGATGGGGTGAAGAGGTATATGAGAGAGGGGTGTGTGAGCTGGGAGCAGGGGAGTGAAATGGCGGGGGACAGGGCGACTTGGAGGCGTTTTGTTTGTGGCCACCCCAAACGGGATTGAGGCGTCTGGCAATAGGTAGATAGATAGATTTGTACTCCTCGATTTCCTCAAGAATTTCTTCACTTATCCTGATGACGCTCTTTGGTGTTTGTGGATCAACTTTAGTTTTACTCCGGTTCAACTTTGAGACTTTCTCTGTTGAGGTCATTTAACATTTCTTGCAATGTATCTGTTGTTTTTGAGACTATAACAAAGTCATCTGCAAATCTTAAATGGTTTAGCTTTTCTCCATCCATATTCACTCCTTTGTTTTCCCAGTCTTGCTTTCTGAAAATACTTTCTAGGCATGCTATAAATAACTTTGGTGACATTGTATCTCCCTGATGCACGCCCTTCTTAATCTAAATTTTTTCAGAGTCCTTATGGAATTAAACTGTAGCATTCCTCTCTTCATACGTGTTTTCGAGCAATTTTACAATGTTCTCATTCACTCCTAGTTCTCGCAATGAATTCATAATAGCAATGTGCTCCACTGAGTCGAAAGCCCTTTCTTAATCAACAAAACCTAAGCACAGTGGTTTATTATATTCTGTAGTTTTCTCAATTAGCTGATTAATTATGTGTAGATGATCAGTAGTCGAATACCCGGATCAGAATCCTGCCTGTTCACGAGGTTGGTTTTCCTACAAATTTGCTATTCTGTTCGTAAGGACTTTGGTGAAGAGTTTGTAAATGACTGATAATAAGCTAATGGGTGGATAGTTACTAAGATCTTTGCAGCCACCTTTTTGTAAAGTAAACTATCTTATCTATTTCATTACACCACATTTTGGGAATTTTCTTCTTTTTTATACACTGAGTAAATAAGTGACCAAGTCTGTATTGTACCTCTACCCTTGCATCCAACAGTAAATCTGCTACTATCCCATCTTCTCCCGGAGCCTTCCCTCTTTTCATGCATTTTAGAGAAATATTTACTTCTTCTGATGTTACCTCAGGTATTTCACTTGTGTCAACTGAAAAGTTACTTATCGCTACTACTGTCTTTGATGCATACATTTCATTGTAAAATTCTTCAACTCTCTTCACCATTTTATCTCTGCATTTAAAGATTTCACCATTTTTGTCTTTGCGTTATGTAGTTTGTTGCTTTCCTAGTGCCATTTTACTTCGGACTTGTTTCAAACTTTTTCCCTTTTTTGATGGTTTCTTTGATCTGATCCATGTTCCTCTTCATTTTTCTTCTCTTTGTCTCCTGCTGATAAGCTAATTTGATTGCGCTCGTTCTATTTCCTTTTTCTTTGTTTTTACTTTCATTTATTTTTTTTTTCCTAAGCTCGAGTGTCTTTCCTTAAAAATTCTTGGCTTTGATTGTATTAGGTTTTCCTACTACCTCCGCTGATTCTCTTAGCACTTTTGTTGGTCTGTTATTCAGCTCATCAGTGTCACAATCAGCATTACTTATAGCATGAGATCTGTTCTTTATTTCCAAATGAAAGTCTACGTTGTTTTCGTTTACTTTTATTGGGCAAATCTTTTCATCTTTAATCATCTTCTTTCTTTCACTTCTGAAATGAATCTGGCTGCGCAACCCACCATTTTATGGTCACTTCCTGTATTTACTTTGTTGATAACTGTGACATTTGTGATCGCGTTATTCTTATCTGCTATAAACAAGTCGATCTCATTCCTTGTTTCTCCATTTGGACTTCTCCAGGTCCAATTGCTCCCTGTTCTTTTATGAAAGGATGTGTTCATTATTCTCATATAATACATTTCAGCAAAATTTACCAGCATTTCTCCCCTTTCATTCATTTCTCACACTCCAAATTTTCCCATACATGCTTCTCCATTTATTGATTTACCAATTTCTGCATTGAAGTCTCCCATGAGTATACTATGTGTGGTCTTTTCTTCTTCCATAATCTGGGAGATCTCGTCATAGAATTTTTCTATTTCTTCATGTGAGCTTTGAGAAGTTGGTGCATATACTTATATCCTTTTAAGGTATATGTACCCTGAATATATATATATATATATATATATATATATATATATATATATATATATATATATATATATATATATATATATATATATAATCACACACGCACACACATTCTCTCTCTCTCTCTCTCTCTCCACACTGTATAGTTGTATGGTCATATCCATCCATCCATCCATACATACATACACACAGATAGTCATAGATAGATAGTAGATAATAGATTCATAGATAGATAATAGATTGATCGCTAGATATGTAACTATTTTCATTTTCCATCTGAAGAGGGTTTGAGACAAAAACGGCTTCTCCATATTTAAGCACGATTTCAATATGTGGTTATAGTTAAATAATTTGAAAAACATTGCATTATAAAAAAATATGATGGATTTCCTACTGCTGTTTGCCTTCCTCTATACTCCATTGTGTAGTATACCATTTTCACTTTAACTTGGCCTAAAATTGCCGTCTCTCCATCTTGAATTCTCAGCTGTTACAAGAGATTAAAACCAGAATATGATGCCAGTCATGAAGAAATGCTATGGAAGGAATGTAGAGTGTGAAATAAACTACAAAATAACCAAGAAGTATTGGTCAGATTAGAGTAAAACGAGTATAATTTGCTTAATTGTTCATCATTGCCAGACACATCATGGGTATGCGGCCGTATGATGTGCCCGGTTCAGACAAGATGGACGCCCTTGCCCTGCACTGTCCCGGGTCACCCTTGGGCAAGGTGTAGCACCCTTTAGTCCACCAAAAAGGTAGTAGCTGGATGGTTACCATCGTCCAGGGAGGTACTATCATAGCAGTGACGTTGTAGCTGGCCATGCACAACATTCCCAGGCGGGGAACTCAGCCACATTTACCAAGTAGACAAAGTCTGGGTGACACTACTACTCATATATATCCTATACACAGCTCATCCTCTTGGGGGTATGCCTCCTTCATTTTACCTGCACCTCGCCGTGAGGAAGGACCCTGTTCCCACCCTGGCCAGGTACTGTCTGCCACATGAAGGTGTTGCTTGTTTGTGGTCGATGTGTCTGCTAAGCCGCACAGACAGCATCAACATCTATACACCACTACCACTACTACTGAGAGGGGGAAGAAGGAAGGAGGGAGGGAAGGGGGGAGTGGGGAAGGAAGGGATGGATGGTGTAATACGAGAGAAGTAAAATCAAGAGATATAGGAAAAATCTAATTCAGTAAAACCAGCAAAAACTAGCCTCTCTCTCTCTCTCTCTCTCTCTCTCTCTCTCTCTCTCTCTCTCTCTCTCTCAAGAACGACATAGCGTAACAGTTACTCTTTGGCTAATTATTTTACGTACTCCATGTTATTATTCCCTCCTATGTTATGCATATCTTTTAAATATCTTCATAATTTGCGTTAATAAGATATAGAAGAAAACTGGGGTGTAATGAGTATATTAAAATGCTAAGGAAGAGGTGTTACGGAATATCCACAAATACCGTTTTGTTTTGTTTTCTTCTCCTCCTCCTCCTCTTCTCATTATCCACCATCACCACCACCACCATTACCACCATCATTCTCCTCTTCTTCCTCCTCCTTCTCGTCATCATCATCACCATCATCATCTTAACAGTATGTCAGATGAGGAACTATCGCCCTCAGTCAGTTTCACCCTCTTCCTATGACCTCCACCCTTTTAAACTCTCTGTCAGACAGCCTGAAAGTAGCAAGGGGGCTGTTGCTCTCTCGACTTCTGTCTGTAATACCAGTTACAGTAGTTCTATTTTATAAAGGCAGTTTGGGTGGGGCGCTCTGGGACCTCAGTCTGTTAGCTTTGTTGCCACATCGTCGCCACACACGTGCTCTCTCTCTCTCTCTCATATATATATTAACTACTACTAATTTTATTTTCATTATTTTCTCTCTTGTTTTCGACTTTTTCCCACACCACTCCTGAGGTAAAAGTCTATAGGTGCGTTTTTTTTTTTTTTTTTTTTTTTTATAGCTTCAATGACGGGAGACTGACCCAGTATGACCCGCTCACGCAGGGCTGTCCCTCGTGTCACCACCTGACAACGTCGCAAAAGCAACCCTGACAAGTCTGATGAGATTTATACTATACTGTAGCTTTTTATTGAATTACATCTATACAGAGTGTTTAAAATTCATTTATAAGTAGTTACTAGCTTAAAATAGGAGAGTGAGAGAGAGAGAGAGGTGAGCAGAAATAAGTACACGTGTGTCGGCAGCGATGTGGCAACAGAGCTAACAGTGTGAGGTCACAGATCGCCCCACACCAGACCAGACCACCACACAGGACAATACCACAGCAGTCAGTAATACCCACACCAGACCGCACCACCACGCAGGACAATACCACAGCAGTCAGTAATACCCACACCACACCACAACACAGAATAATACCACACCAGTCAATAATAACCACACCACCACACAGGATAATACCACACCAGTCGATCATATCCACATCACACCACACTACCACACAGGAAAATACCACACTGATCAATAATAGCCACACCACACAGGAGGAGTAGACTGTAGCACCAGTCGAGCAGGGCAGTACTCCCGAGGTGGATGGAAAGCTGATAACAGGGAGTGCTGGAGCTCCCGTTTCATAAGCCCTCAGGACTAGTTCCTGACCATCCCCCTTTGCTGAACTTTTTCAGTGTCTCAGTTACACAGAGAGTAGGCCAAGCATGCTCTCCAGTACAAATTTCTCTAACTATCTACACCAAACTACATGCACAGTACACACTACAATTCCTATTCTAAATTCAACAAAAATGGCGTCTTTTAATCAAGCCTCGGAGTCCCCAGGTGGGGGGGAACATAAATGCCCCCACCGTCCGCCCCTCTCCCGGGGGCGACTCGAGGTGCCTGGAACCACTGTCTGACTCTCTTCTTCTTCATTTCTGCAGCATTCGCGGCCTTTCCTCTAACTTTCGCTCTGTTGAGCACCACCTCTCCTCCTCTAAACCTCACCTTCTTTTTCTAACGGAGACTCAGCTGTCTGAGGCAACTGACAGCAAACCCTTTTCTGTATCCTCCTACTTTCTCTATACTCATTTCAAAGCCAAAGGTGGCTGTTGTGTATACATACGCAACGACTTATCTTGCTCTCGTGTTCCTGAACTTGATTCTTCTGAATTCTCCACACTCTGGCTTCGGCTTTCCTGTCATTCTCTGACTAAATATATCTGTGCTGTTTACTTATCCCCTAATTCTACTGACTATCAAAAATTCTTCGACTATCTTACTTCTATAATGGAACACATTCTGTCCATTTCTCCTTTCTCTGAAATCTCCATTCTTGGAGATTTCAATGTTCACCACCACCTTTGGCTCTCCTCTCCTTTCACGGATCCACCTGGTGAACAAGCCTACATCTTTTCTATCCTTAATGACCTAGAGCAGCTTGTACAGCACCCTACCCGTATCCCTGACCGCCTTGGAGAGAGCTCCAACATACTTGACCTCTTCCTCACAACTAATCCTTCTGCTTACTCTGTTAATCTTTTCTCTCCATTGGGCTCCTCCGATCACAACCTTATTACCTTAACCTGTCCTATCACTCCGGTACGGCCTGTGGACCCTCCAGGGAAACGTCGTCTGTGGCATTTTGGAGCTGCGGACTGGGAGGCCCTCAGACAGTACTTCTTTGATTTTCCCTGGAATGATTATTGCTTCCATGGCTGTAAGCCATCTGAGTGTGCCTTGCGCATTACGGAGGTTATTTTCTCGGGCATGGAAGCATACATTCCTTTCTTATATCTTTTGACTAACGCAAGAAAGCCTTGGTTTAATCACACTTGTTCTAAGGCTGTCCGCAACAAGGAGAAGGCCTACAAAAGGTACCGGAGCCAACCCACCCCTGAATCACATCATCTTTACGTTTCTGCCCGGAATCGTGCTAAGTCTGTTCTTCGCTCTACTAAAAATAATTTCATCCATACTAAATGCTCTCAACTCTCCAACTCGAATTCTTCCCGCTCCTTCTGGCACCTTGCCAAAAATCTTTCTAACAACTTTACCTCATCATCCTTCCCTCCTCTTTTCTACTCTGATGGTTCTGTAGCTATTTCTTCTACTGATAAAGCAGATCTCTTCGCACAGACTTTCTCCTCCAATTCCACCTTAGACGATTCCGGTGCTGTTCCTCCATCACTTCCCCCCTCTGACTTCCTCATGGCTGACATTAAAATTTCTTCAGTTGATGTATTTTCTGCCATCACTGGCCTCAGTACTAACAAGGCATATGGGCCTGATGGGGTCCCTCCTGTTGTTCTCAAGAACTGTGCTTCTGTGCTTACACCCTGCCTTGGCAAACTCTTTCGCCTTTGTCTGTGAACTTGTACCTTTCCTTCTTGCTGGAAGTTTGCTCTCATTCAGCCAGTCCCAAAGAAGGGTGACCACTTCCAACCCTCCAACTATCGTCCAATTGCTTTAACGTCCTGTATTTCAAAAGTTTTCGAGTCAATTCTTAATAGAAAAATTTTAAGGCATCTTTCTTATCACAACCTTCTTTCCAATCGTCAGTATGGGTTCTGTCAGGGACGCTCCACTGGCGATCTTCTCACCTACCTTTCAGACTCCTGGTCATCCTCCTTTCGGGACTTTGGCGAAAGCTTTGCCATTGCACTTGACATCTCAAAAGCTTTCGATCGGGTCTGGCATAAATCTTTAATTTCCAAACTGCCCTCCTACGGTTTCTATCCTTCTATCTGTGCCTTCATCTCTAGCTTCCTTTCTGGTCGTTCTATAGCCGCTGTTGTAGACGGCCATCGTTCTTCTCCTAGATCTATCAACAGTGGTGTTCCTCAGGGCTCTGTCCTATCACCAACTCTCTTCCTTTTATTCATCAATGATCTTCTAAGCTGTGCATCTAACCCTATCCACTCATACGCTGATGACTCCACCCTTCACCTTTCCATTTGGTTCCCGCAACGCCCATCTCAACAGTTACTTCAACAAACAAGGGATGAGGCTATGGCACACCTAATGTCTGACTTGGCTCGTATCTGTGACTGGGGTAAAAATAATATGGTTGTCTTTAATGCATCTAAGACTCAGTTCTTACACCTATCAACCCGACAAAATCTTCCACAGGTATACCCACTAATGTTTAATAATATTCAGCTTAATCCTGCATCATCCTTGAACATGATTGGGGTTTCATTTACTAGGGACTTATCTTGGAAAGATCATATTACATCTCTTGTAAAATCTGCTTCCAAGAGATTGGGTGTGCTAAGCTGACTCCACTCTTTCTTTACTCCTGCACAATTGTTGACTCTATACAAGGTCTTTATCCGCCCCTGTGTGAAGTACAACTCCCATGTGTGGGGAGGCTCCCCACATACAGCTCTTCTCAATAGGGTGGAGTCAAAGGCTTTTTGTCTCATTAACTCTCCTCCTCTTACTGACTCCCTTCAACCTCTGTCTCTTCGCCGCACTGTTGCATCTTTATCTCTTTTCTATCGCTACTTTAATGGTCACTGCTCCTCTGAGCTGTCTGCTTGCATTCCTCCACCTCTACGACGGGCGCGTAGCGCCCGTCTGGTAGCAAACTCTCATCCCTTTTCTGTCCAACTCTCTAATGCAAGAGTTAACCGTTACTCCCAATCTTTCATTTATGCAACAGGTCAGCTCTGGAACTGTCTCCCTCTGTCTGTATTTCCTGCTGCCTATGATCTCCAGTCTTTCAAATGTAGTGTGCCCAGGCATCTCAAAATGATCGGATCTTGAATTTGGCTCTCTATTGTATTTTGTTTTTCTCTTGGAGGGAACTGTTACTGCGGGCTCATGGCCTTTGGTTCCTTCTTCCTCGCATTAAAAAAAAAAAAAAAAGGATAATACCACCCCAGTCAGTGACAATCACACCACACCACCACACAGGATAAAACCACACCAGTTAGAAATACCCGCACCACACCACACCACACAGGATAATGAAACATGGTGTTTCACTCTCTGAACAATATATTTTGAGAGAGAGAGAGAGAGAGACAGACAGACAGACAGACAGACAGACAGAGAGAAGCATTATCTTTTTTTTTTTTTACCTTCTCATGTAATCCATATCACATCCAAGCGATTTTATTAAGCACAGGAGGGAATTCTGGAACGGGGGGGGGGGGCAGATATAGCCCTCATTAACCCCTTGAAATTGCTAGTCACGAAAAAGTGCTATGGGAAGGATGTAGAGCCGTAGCATTGTTTTATTCTGCCACTGAGCTACGTGAAATTAGCTGCAAAAGGACGAAAATCTGGGCCAAGCTAAGGTGAAAAGACTATACAGTATTTGTCATTGTTTTTGTTGTTGATGGTTTCTTGTTGTTGTTGTTGTTGTTGTGTGTTTGTTCTTTTTTTTACTTTTTTTCTTTTTTGTAGTTGTTGTGGTGGTATTGTTGTTCTTGTTCTTTGTTCTTGTTTATTTGTCACTCTTGTTCTGTTATTGTTGTTTTTGTTGGTGTTCTTGTCGTTCTTGTTGAGGATAATGGAGCCGAGTTCTTGCTTATGACTGCCATACTGCATGACGACCACTGGGGGCTTCACGACGACCTTTACCACTACTCACACTGCCGATGCTGGGGTCAGCTCGAGTCGTACTGGTCGTCTTCGTTGTTGTTGTGGTTTGGTGGGCTCCCCAGACGACCTCTTCCGGGTACAGTACGGGTGTATTATGTTGCAGTGACACTTGCCGTCTGGACCAATCTCGCAGCAGGGACTGGACACACAAGGGGTGATGCGCTGACCTGTTGTGGGTTAGGAAGTGAAAATAATAGTAGTGGTGATGATAATAGTAGTAGTGATGATAATAATAATAATAGTAGTAGTGATAATATTAATAGTAGTAGTGATAATATTAATAGTAATAGTGGTAATAATAGTAATAGTGATAATAATAGAGGTAATCGTAATAATCATAGCAGTAGTGATGATAATAATGGTAGTGATAATGATAAAAGTAGTAGTGATAATAATAATAGTAGTAGTGTTGCTAATACCAGCAGTGATAATAACAATAGTGATAATGATAGTACTAGTGATAATGATAATAGTAGTGATAATAATAGTAGTAGTGATAATAATTCCAGCAGTGATAATAATAATAGCAGTAGTGATAATAATAAAAATTGTGATGATAATACTAGTACGGTAGTGATAATGATAATAATAGTTGTGATGATGCGCTAATAGTAGTAGTGATGGTGACAATGATATTAATAATGATAATAGTAATAATAACAGTAGTAGTCAGTGATAATTATACTGATAACAGCAGTAGTAATAATAATAATGATAACAGCAGTAGTAATAATAATAATGATGAGGACAGCAATAATAACAAGTCATTACCAAAGACGTATCCTCACCATGAGGTAAAGAATACATAGATATGCACTAATGGTTATAACAATTTCATATATATATATATATATAGATATATATATATATATAGATATAGATATATAGATATATATATATATATATCGTTTCGTTTTTCGTTTCGTTTTTAAAGGCTCCAACATGCTTGCATGTGTCGGCCTTGGTCACCTAATGGCGGCTCTCCACGCTGCACGATCCATTGCAGCCTCCCTGTTCAGTCCCTTAACCCTAAGGTCACACTTAATGACCTCGTCCCATGTCTTTCTCGGTCTACCCCTCATAACCCCACCCCCAATATTAACACTTCTCACCTTCCTCACCCAGTTATCATCCCCCATCCTCTCCACATGTCCAAACCACCTCAATCTACCTCTCCTCATCACAACACCAGTACACTCCAGTCCCATCCTACTTCTCAACTCTTCCATTGTAAACCCAGCCCCTCCAGGCCTTGGACGCAGGGACGCACTGCACATCCACCTAATCATTGTCATTTCTGTACGTCTGAGCCGGCGAATATCTTCCTCCTTCACTGCCCAGGTCTCACTGCCATACAGCATTACACTCCTAACACATGCTGCATACAAAGACCCCTCAGCACGTAGGGAGAGCCCTCTCAATGTCAGGAGAGGCAAGAGCTCCCTGAACTTCTTCCAACCACTTCTCACGCTAGCCACAGAGCTAGCTCCAGCCCCACCTCCAGCACACAACATGTCTCCCAAATAACAAAACTCTTCCACACACTCAAGAGATTCACCAGCAAGTTCAATCCTTTCACGTCTGACAATCTCCACCTGCTCACCCCGGCACGCCGTACATATAAAATCAGCATTATCTCGCAGTCTGCCTCTGATATCACTACATCTCTTATGCACCCATTTATCACACACACCGCACAAGATGGAATTACTTCCCACGCCCTTGTGACAAACTGCACATGGCCACTCTCCCTCGTCTTTGACAGTACCGCCACCAACCCTAGATATCATCACTTTTGTTTTATCTGCATTTACCCTTAAACCCTTTTGCCCCATACCATCTCTTCACTTCCTAAATCTTTCCTCCACCTCCCTTTCATTCTCTGCAATCAACACCAAATCATCAGCATACAACAACTCCCACGGGAGTCCGTTTCTAAAGTCATGTGAAAGGGCTTCAAGTACCATGATAAACAACATGGGACTCAAGACTGACCCCTGATGCACACCAACATTCACGGAAAACTCATCACTCAAATCTCCATTCACTCTCACCAGGGTGTGAGCACCCACATGCATGGCCATAACAACCCTAACCAGCCACTCCTCCAAGCCAAGCTTTCTCATTGCCCACTTCACCACCTCTCTAGGGACTCTGTCAAAGGCCTTTTCCAAATCAACAAAAACAAAATAAAGATCCCTTCTCCTACCAATATATTTTTCCTGAAGCTGTCGAACAATGAATATGGCATCAGTGGTCCCCCTACCTGCCATGAACCCGAACTGCATCTCATCAATATTCACTCTTTCTCTAATCATACCTTCTAAAACTCTCTCCATTACCTTCATTATCTGATCTAAAAGCTTTATACCTCTATAATTTCCTCTTTCCAGGGCATCATCCTTCCCTTTATACACATTTACAATTACACTCTTCAGCCAATCTGGGACAACACACTCATAAATAATCCTATTTATCAGGTCAGTGACTAAACTCACCCCGGTATCGCCTGAGGCCTTCAACATTTCGGCAGTCAACCCAGACACACCTGCTGCCTTCCCCACCCTCATCCTGCCTATTGCCTCACTCACAGTAGCAGTATCAATCAAAGGCCAAGGGCCAGACACTGGATTTGCTGGCTCCAAACCTTCCCTGTCCCAGTCAAACTCCTCATTCAACAACCGGTTATAATGCTCTCTCCATGCATCTTTAATATCCTCACTGTTCACCACTACCCTTCCTTCATCATTCTTCACACACTGCTCACCTATGATATCCCGATTATCCCTCTTCACCTGACCTGCCACCCTAAATATATTTTTCCTTTCCCCATGATTTAGGTTATCAAGTAATTGTCTCTGTGACTCAGACTTTGCCCTGTATACCTCTCTTCTAGCCCTACGCTTGGCAGCCAAATATTCCTCTTTGCTACCACCCTTCTTCCATTTCCGGAAAAGCCTTCTTTTCTCTTTAATTGCAGCTTCTACACTCTCATCCCACCACCAAGTTACTTTATGTCTTGGTGGTCCTCTTGTCCAGCCGCATGTTACATCAGTAACTCTCAGGAAATTGTTCTTGAGGGCTCTGTACTGTTCATTAACGCCTCTGTCTACAGCTCCCTGTTCAGCCACCACTCTCCTCAACTCGCTATAGAAGGCATCCCTTACTACTTGGTTTTTCAGCTTCCATATTTTCCTCCTAGGTACATAAGTCCTCTTTTTCATCACTTGTTCTTTAAGCACCATATCACAAATCAACAGTTTGTGCTGCTGCACACACTCCTCACTTCCTATAACTTTAACATCCCTCACTAACCTCCTATCGGCCCTCCTAACCAGAAAATAATCTATCTGACTGCTATTTCCCCCAGACTCATACGTAATTAACCTACTGTCTCTTTTCCTAAAATATGTGTTGTACACAATCATATCCGTTGCCTCCCCAAACTCGAGTATCCTTTCCCCTTCTGCATTCCTTAGACCATACGCACATCCCCCATGCACTCCTTCATAACCTTGTGCTGCTTCACCTACATGAGAGAGAGAGAGAGAGAGAGAGAGAGAGAGAGACAGAGACAGAGACAGAGACAGAGAGACAGAGACAGACAGACAGACAGACAGACAGAGAGACAGAGAGAGTGCTGTGAAGCGGCTGAAAAATGGGAAAGCAGCTGGGGTTGATGAGGTGTATGCAGATATGCTTAAATGTAGTGGAAAGAATGGAATAAAGTGCTTGTTGGAGATATGTAAGAAGGCATGGATGAGTGAAACCGTGCCTGCAGAGTGGAAAAAGGCTGCGATTGTACCCCTGTACAAAAATAAAGGTGAACGAAGTGAGTGCAAGAATTATCGTGCCATAAGCTTACTGAGTGTGGTAGGGAAGGTATATGGAAGAATTATTATAGAGAAAGTAAGAGAGATATCAGAAGTCCTAGTGAGTGATGAACAGGGTGGCTTTAGGAGTGGCAGAGGACGTGTGGACCAAATATTTGCAGTGAGACAGATAGTAGAGAAGGCTTGTGAGAAGGATAACAAGGTGTTTTTGGCATTCATGGATCTGGAAAACGCATATGACAAAGTGGACAGAGAAGGATTGTGGAAAGTTTTGCGCATGTACGGTGCAGAGGGTAAGCTGTTAGGTGCCGTCAGGAGTTTTTATGATTGTAGTGAAGCATGTGTCGGGGTTAATGGGTATCTAAGTGAATGGTTCACAGTCAGTGTGGGCATGCGACAGGTTGTGTGATGTCCCCATGGTTGTTCAATGTATATATGGATGGGGTGATGAGAGAAGTGAAAACACGAGTAATGGAGAGAGGAATGGCACTGGTAATGAATGGTGATGGATGGAATATATCAAATTTGTTGTATGCTGATGATGCAGTACTGCTTGCAAGTACCGGACAAGAACATGGTAGGCTAGTGCAGAGTTTTGCTGATGTCTGTAAGCGTCGTTCCTTGAGAGTAAATGTAGAAAAGAGTAAAGTGATGGTTAATGAGAGAGGTGACTCCCAGTGCAATGTAACAGTGAATGGAGAGAGACTGGAACTGGTGAGAAAGTTCAAATACCCGCATACAATGATAGAAGAGAGAGGAAAATGTGCAAAAGAAGTTGAAAGTAGAGTGAAACAAGGAAGAAAAGTAGCTGGTGCAATGAAGGCCTTGATGAGAAACAGAGGCTTGAGTGTTGCAGCTGCACAAGGCTTACATGAAGGAGTGTTAGTGCCAATTTTAACATATGGATGTGAGACTATGGTGTGGCATGAAAATGAAAAGTCAAGAGTAAGAGCAGTGGAGATGGGACTGCTGAGGAATGTATGTGGAGTACAGAGGGTGGATAGGATACGAAGTAATGTGATTCGTGAGAGATGCGGAGAGAGGAAGTCGGTGGACACCAGAATTGAAGAGAGTGTACTGTGATGGTATGGTCATATGGAGAGAATGGATCACAACAGAGTGGTGAAGAAGGTATATCTGAGCGAATTCGAAGGAGGGAGGAGGCGAGGTAGGCCAAGGAAAAGGTGGAGAGATATGATGGATGAATGTGTAAGAACGAGAGGTTTGGAAGTCGATGAGGCTGGGGAACTGACAGGAGATCGAGCTTGCTGGATGAATTTGGTGAGGAGATGTGCATGATCAGGGATTTTTGGCACCCTATTTTAACGTGGCAGAGTCTGGACTGACTCTGTCAAATACTATATGTGAAGCTACAGAACGTGGTGAATGTTTTTGGCGTATCAGATCGAGCCAGAATTCCGGGGGCTTGAATGATGAGTGAATGGAAGCGTGGCCCACTGGACTGGGCAATTTTGGGCTGTCTGGACATTGCTTCTCCTCACCCTGCCCTTGGATGGGAAAGGATGTCCGGATGATGATGATATATATATATATATATATATATATATATATATATATATATATATATATATAATCATTAGCCGTTTGAGTATCCACTGCAGGACCGGCCTATCCCGACCGAAGTCGGGACGATACAGCCAATTATCTCTACCAAGTGGCTTAGGCTGTCTGGTAGAGATTGTATGTAGGGTGAGAAGTGCTTGTAAGTGTAATGGTAGTGTTGGAGTGGGTTTGGATGTGTGTGTATTCTGTGAACCAAGTGTAATCGGCCAGCACAAGCCAACTCGGTGCAATCATACTTTATAGTAAGCGACACTGGTTCAACCACAGCACCTCTTGTGTCCGCCAATGCAGTACGTGGCCGGGTGAACACTCCCAAAGTTAATTACCCTGGCGGGGTGTGAACCCTGGTTCACCCGTGTACGAAACGCACACTCTACCACTGTACCACAGAGGCTCCATATATACTGTATATCTCATCTCATCTCATCTCATCAGCTGTTTGAGTGTCCACTGCAGGACCGGCCTATCCCTACCGAAGTGGGGACGAAACAGCCAATGTATCTCTACCAAGTGGCTTAGGCTGTCTAGTAGAGATTGTACGTAGGGTGAGAAGTGCTTGTAAGTGTAATTGTAGTGTTGGAATGGCTTTGGATGTGTGTGTAGTCTGTGAACCAAGTGTAATCGGCCCGCGCAAGCCGACTGGGTGCAAGCATATTTTTTATAGTATGCAACACTGGTTCAACCACAGCACCCCTTGTGTCCGCATATATATATAAATATATATATATATATATATATATATATATATATAAAACTGTGGTAGGTGGGGGCGTTCACCATCCACTCACTCAATGTAGTGCTGCTCTCGAGTGTCTGCTCTGTCCTCTCCTCCATCCTTCTTTCCTTCCATCTTCTTCTATCTTTCCTTCATTCTTTCCTCGTCCTTCTGCCTACGGGTGACATTACACTCCCTCTTCTGTCCTTCATTCCTTCATTCATTCCTCTTTCTTCTGCCTATGGGTGACTCTATACTGAATGACGAGCCAAATGGTTTCCTGTATACCAGGAAACTATTTACTACGCTGGGTGGTAACCATATAACCAAATTTTGGCGCCTGGTGGTTAAGTGGGTAATTATTGTGCTCCAGTCGGATTAAGCCTGTGAAGGTTTATATCCAAGGGGTGGTTGGGGATTATTGCTCACGTAATGCCACTCAAGAATAAGTGAGGTTGGTCATGCTCATCTTAAATGTCAGGACCAACTGCCTAGCCCCGGGCTCCTACGCTCCTCATGGGGCAACGTAGGATTGGATGATGGATAGATGGATGGATATATATATATATATATATATATATATATATATATATATATATATGGGTATATATATATATATATATATATATATACGTAATGCCACTCAGGGATGAGTGAGGTTGATCACTCTCATCTTAAATGTCAGGACCAACTGCCTAACCTCGGGCTCCAATGCTCCTCATGGGGTAACGTAGGATTGGATGATGGATAGATGGATGGATATATATATATATATATATATATATATATATATATATATATATATATATATATATATATATATATATATATATATATATATATATCTGGGGATGAAGTAGGACTCAAACAGTACACTATCTTTACCCGTCCCCCCCCCCGGAGGGGCTAGGAGATAGATAGGCTATTGTTTTCACTCGGTTTGTCTCTCTGTTGGTTTGTTTGTGTGTCTGTCTGTCTGTTAACAACTTTACATGAAAACAAGAGGTGCGATTTTTACTAAAATTACAGGGATGATGGGCTGTGGCCTTCTGAATACCTGATTAGATTTGGATCCAAATCGGGCCAAGGCCCAGGCTGTAGGACCCCCGAAAATGTAAAAAATCGTTTTGTTAGCCATAACTCCTTTCAAATTCGTCACATTGACATGAAACCAAAACCTAAAGGTGTATCTTTCACTTTAGCATCCGATAACAAGCGTCATTACATCAGGGGGTTCCCCCCCCCCCCAGTTAGCGGTAGGAGGGGTCAAAGTCATGTGGGTTGGGCTTAAAATTTCAAATGGACAAAAAATCGTTAATTTTCACCCGATTAACGCCAAATTTTATATGCCATGTTCGACTAGATATCCTGTTTATAAGTCAGCACACTAAAATGACTGCCGGGCACGGGTTTGCTGTCCCTTGGCACCGTTTCTTGTTTTTTTAATGCGTTAGGATGATCTAGCAAGTAGTTTTCAAGGTACAGCTATTTACAGATTAGTATCCTTGTATCGACATAGTTCGTAAAATACTTACAATGTGGCAATTTTATATATAAGGACATAAACCAGGGATTACACTCTATTTTCTTGTATGATATGAAGAGAATCCAGCAAGAAGTTTCCAAAATATAACACTATAAAGCGTTCAGAGAGTGCATACCTCCGCCAGTATCCCTGCCATTAAAAAAGGATCCGGATTTGAATTAGTGGATATAGGATCCGGATCCGCCCTCATATTTAATCAGTTCATTTTTGGTCCATGGCCCATCTTTCCATAAAATTTTACTGAAAATCATTATGTGCGGGATGCTCCGGATCCGGGTCCGAATCAAAATATAATCATTCTTCCTTAGCCCATGGCCCATCCTTACACAAAATTAAATCAAAATCCGCTCATAACATTTTGAGTATCCTGCTAACAGACAGACAGACAGACAAACCAACCAGCCAACGCGGGGTAAACATACCCTCCTTGGCGGAGGTAACAAGACATATTTTTCCTTATATGGTCATAGCTCGTGAAGTACAGACAATATGGCAATTTTACCTATACGGGCATCAACTACGACACATACTCTATCTTTCTGTGTGATAGGAAGCCAATCCACCTGGTAGTTTACGAGATACAGGCCCGGACGGAAAGACGGACGGACAGGGGCGATTCCTATATCCCCACCATATGGAATAATGGTGAGGATAATCATAGTGATAATAATAATAATAATATAATGATAGTAAAGTGAAAGAATACACCAAAAGAATCAAAGAGGCCAATAAGAAGAAAAATGACACTAACAGAAAAAGGGAAATTAATGTGTGTGTGTGTGTGTGTGTGTGTGTGTGTGTGTGTGTGTGTGAATGCACGAAAACAAAAAACATTATACATAACGTATATTATTATTTTTAGTGGCCTAGCTGGCTTCGTAACGGCTCTTCTTTAGCGATGTATTATGATGATGATGATGATGATGACTGATGATGATGATGATTATTATTATTATTATTGTTATTATTATTATGCTTGTCGTACGAGGCGACTAAAAGGGTTGGTGGTGGGTTAGTGCCCCACCCCGTAAAAAGAACTAACTAAAAAAGCGAATAAAGCGCTTCGGACCCGGACGGACCATACGTTGACGACTAAGGAACGGACAAAGGACATTCTTAGGGTGGGAACTTGGAATGTGAGAGGAGTGAATGATGAAGTGAAAGAGAGAGAGATTGTTCAGGTGCTTGAGGATGCAAAAGTGGATATATGTGGATTGACTGAAACTAAATGGAAAGGTGAAAGGGTGAGAGAATGGGAATATGGTGTAGGTATATGTGCGGGTGTCAGTGAGAATAAGAGGGCAAGAGAGGGAGTATGTCTGATGATAAGCAAGAAGTGGAAGGAGAATATAAGAGAATATGGAACAGTGGGTGCAAGGATTGTATGGGTGAGGATGAAAGTAGGTATACAAGCATGGGCGATTGTATGTGTGTATGCTCCAACAGAGGATCGAGTGGCAAGAGTGAAAGATGAGTTTTGGGCGAGAGTTGAAGCATGTATGGACAAGTTTGAGAGGAGCGAGAGAGTGCTGTTGATTGGAGACATGAATGGCAAAGTTGGGAATGTACGAGTGAATGGAGTGGTTGGTCAGTGGGGTGTGCCAGCTGACGTAGATGGGAATGGTAGTGCTTTGGTGGACATCTGTGCTGGTAAGGGGTTGGCAATAGCCAACACCTACTTTCGTCATAAGATGATCCACCGGTATACATGGAGAGTAATGAGGAGGATGGATGGTGAACTTGTTGAACGAAAGGCAATGATAGACTACGTGTGTGTGGATGAGCGAATGAGAAGACAAGTGTTGGATGCAAGAGTGTGGAGAGGGTGGGGGAATGGAGTCTCGGACCATCACTTAGTGATGGCCAAGGTAAAGATGCAAAGAAAGTGGTTGAGGAGGCGAAGGGGAAGACAGGAAGAAGCAGCTCCTGTGAGAAGAGTGGAGAAATTACAAGATAGTGAGAAAATTACAGAGTATAAGAGCATAGTGGAAGAAAGATTGGGAAGTTATGAGCTAGAGCAGATGGAAGGGGTGGAAGACGTATGTAAGATATTCACAGAAGAGATAGGTGCAGTGTGTGAGGCGGTTTGTGGAGTGAGGAGGAGATGCAAGGGTGTGCAAGGGACAGCATGGTGGAATGATGAGGTGAAACGAGCTGTGGAACAAAAGAAGAAGGCATATGGTGAATGGTTGGCGAGTAGAGGTAGGGGAGAAGATGAGAGAGAGAAGAGAGAGGTATATGTGAGCAGGAGAAGGGAGGTTAAGAGACTGGTGAAGGAGAGTAAGAAGAAAGTGGATGAAGAGTTTGGGAGGAATCTGAGCGTGAAATGGAGGGAGAGTAAGAAATTGTTTTGGAAGGAGGTAAAGAAAGTAAGGCACTGTGAAAGGGGAAATAATAGGGGAGTGAAAGATAGGAATAATAGATTGTTGGTGGAGAAGAGAGAGAAATTGAGGAGATGGAAGGAGCACTTTGAGGATTTGTTGAATGTAGAGAGTGAGAGTAGTGTGAGTATAAGTGGTTGGGGAATGGCTGGGAGAAGAAGAGATGAGAGGAGGGAGGGAGAGATCAGTAGGGCGGAAGTAGTGGAAGTGATGAAGAAGATTAAGTTGGGAAAGGCCCCAGGAATTGATGGAGTGTGTGGTGAAATGCTGAGGTACGGGGGTGAAATTGTTGTGGAGTGGATATGGAAGTTGTGTAGATTGGCTTGGGAAGAGGGAAGGGTTCCAGAGGACTGGAAATCAGGTATAATTGTTCCTCTGTACAAAGGAAAAGGAGAGAGAGAAGTATGTGGTAACCATAGGGGTATTTGCCTCTTAGTGTGACTGGTAAAATGTATGGTAGAATACTCATTGATAGGGTTAGGCATATGACAGAGGAGCTAGTTGGAGAAGAACAAGGGGGATTTAGGAAGGGAAAAGGGTGTGTAGATCAGATATTTGTTCTAAGATGTTTAGTAGAGAAGTATCTAGAGAAGGGAAGGAAAGTGTATGCTGCCTTCATGGACTTGGAGAAAGCTTATGACAGAATAGATAGGCAAGGTATGTGGAAGGTATTAAGAATATATGGAGTGGAGGGGAAATTGTTGAGTGCTGTGAAGAGTATGTACGAGGGAGCTAGGGCTACGGTGCGAGTGGATGGCGAGCTGAGTGAGTTCTTTGATCTCAATGTGGGACTGAAACAGGGGTGTGTGATGTCTCCATGGCTGTTTAATATATATATGGATGGGGTTGTAAAGGAGGTGCAAGGTAGGGCAGTGGATGTGGGGCTGGCCCTAATGAATGAGGGTGAGATTTGGAAGCTTCCGGGGTTGCTGTTTGCTGATGATACAGTATTGTTGAGTGAAGATGAATGGGAGTTGCAAGGTTTGGTGAATGAATTTGGGACAGTGTGTAGGAGGAGGAAGCTGACAGTTAATGTAAACAAAAGTAAAGTTATGGTGTTTGAGAGGAATGAAGTCACAGAGTGTGCAGTGAGATTGGATGGTGAGGATATAGAGAATGTGAGTGCATTCAAGTACTTGGGTAGTGTGATGAGTAAGGATGGAACTTTGGGGGATGAAGTGTGTGAAAGGGTACAGCAGGGAAGGAAGGTTGTTGGTACACTGAAAGCAGTGATGAGAAATAGGGAGGTGAGTATGGAAGTTAAGAAGTCACTGCATGATGGCATTGTGATCCCTACCCTGACGTATGGAAGCGAGGCGTGGACCTTGCAAGAGGGGAACAAGTCAAGAGTGAGAGCAGTGGAAATGAGTTACTTGAGAGGAGCATGTGGAGTGACGTGGAGGGACAGGTTGAGGAATTAAGAAGTGAAGGAACGTTGTGGGGTAGATGTGGATGTGGTTGAGAAGATTAGGAGAAATACACTGAGGTGGTTTGGACATGTGGAGAGAATGGAGAATGAAAGACTGACTAAGAGGGTGTATGTAGGTGAGGTGGAGGGAGGGAGAGGGAGGGGTAGACCGAGGATGAGATGGAGGGATGGAGTTGAGAGATATATGAGGGAGGGGGGGGTGAGCTGGGGGGAGGGTAGTCAAATGGTGGGTGACAGAGTGACTTGGAGGCGTTTTGTCTGCGGCCACCCTTTGCGGGATTAGGGCGTCGGGCTATAGATAGATAGATAGATAGAAGTGGGGGCACTCACCATCCACTCACTCGATGTAGTGCTGCTCTCGGGTATCTGCCCTTTCCTCTCCTCCATCCTTCTTTCCTTCCATCCTCTTCTGTCTTTCTTTCCTTCATTCTTTCCTTGTCCTCTTGCCTATGGGTGACTTTACACTCCCTCTTCTGTCTTTCCTTCATTCTTTCCTCTTCCTTCTGCTTGTGGGTGACTTTACACTGAGTGACAAGCCAAATGGTTTCCTGTACACCAGGAAACCATTTACTACGCTGGATGGTAACCGTATAACCGAATTTTGGCGCCTGGTGGTTTAGTGGGTAATTACGGCGTTCCAATCGGATTGAGTCGGTGAAGGTTTATATCCAAGGGATGGTTGGGGTTTATTTTTCGCGTAATGCCACTCAGGGATGAGTGAGGTTGGTCACTCTCTACTTAAATGTCTGGACCAACTTGCCTAGCCCCGGGCTCCTACGCTTCTCATGGGGCAACGTAGAACTGGATGATGAATGAATGAATGAATTATTATTATTATTATTATTACTATTATTATTATTATTATTATTATATTTTTGCACAGAACATCTCTGCACTTTTGATCTTTATTAATATTGTTTAGTATTGAAACAGGTTGCACTAATGCAAGAGCATATCAATGTGCAATGATCTGAATAAACCACTAAAGAAATGTGTAACGAAATCTCAGTTTAAAATTCCATATCGACATTAGGTACTTTGGATCTACACAACACGAGAGGATATCAATGTATGGACAGAAAAAATCGCCAGTGAAAAGCTATAACGAAAGTTCAAAAGGCACTGAACATCAAGAATCTTAAAAAAACTTAATAAACTATCGTACCTGAACTCAAAGCAGGAAGAACAGGCAGCAAAATGCAGAGCAGAGCGAAAGGAGCCATGGCGCTCACCCACCTCTGTATCAGGGTCCACACTGAATTCCCACACCGCACACCCGCCAGGCCTGTGGCGGCTGACCCAACAGCCACAAGTGTGGTAAGGGGGAGGAGCTTCTGACGTCATAATAGCTAGCCAATCACCACACATGTGGGACTGTCATATACTGCTATATAGAGAATTATTGTTATTATTTATTCGGTGTCAATAGAAGTATCAGGAATAAAAAAAAAAAAAAAAAAATCCTGTCCTTTATTTCCTTTAACCAAGTGTTTGGTCTACTAATAAACCTAAACAAGTCTCTAGGAAAAAAAACATTTTCAATATGTTTTACTAGAGCTCAATGGGGATGAAGACACCTCTCTTTATACACACCGGAAAATTACCCCTTCATATTGAAAATTGTGTATATTACGAAGATGCAGCAGTTTGTGCCCCACTTGAACCCAATTAACGTATGAGATGAGAAGTCTGTGTGTGTGTGTGTGTGTGTGTGTGTGTGTGTAGATTTGAGGGGTTTTATGAACTTGTGTGTGTATGTGTGTGTATGTGTGTGTGTGAATTAATGTAATAGTGTGCTGTGTGTAGATTTGAAAGGTGTTATGAACGAGTGTGTGTGTGTGTGTGTGTGTGTGTGTGTGTGTGTGTGTGTGTGTGTGTGTGTGTGTGTGTGTATGTGTGTGAATTAATGAAATAGTGTGCTGTGTGTAGATTTGAGGGGTGTTATGAACGAGTGTGTGTGTGTGTGTGTGTGTGTGTGTGTGTGTGTGTGTGTGTGTGTGTGTGTTGCCGTTACATCCCCCTCCCCCTTTGCAGCTCTCTCTCCGAGTTAAAGTGAAAAGAATAGATAGATGATGATAGTGGAGGTGGAGAGCAATCATCGTCAGTCTTTGTTTTTACCCTCCTCCTCCTCATCATCATCGTCATCATCATCACAGCAATTATCATCACAACAATTATCCTCATCACAACCATCATCAATATCATCACCACCATCCTCCTCCTCCTCCTTCTCCTCCTCCTCCTCATCATCATCATCACAACTACATATTCCACAGGGACGAATTCTGTATTGGACCCGCTAGCCAGCCTGATCCAACAGATGGCACCCCCATCCCCCCCAGCCACCTTAACTAGACCTGCTCCCACCATGAGACGGTTCAGGGTCACAGTACTGACACACCTAGGCTCCAGAGGGAACGAAATGGCGCCAGCTGGAACAAAAATGACGTTTAGCGGGAACACAAGAAATAGAGCTGTTCCGAACGTGAAGCTAGTACTACTACTACTACCACCACCACCACCACTCCTACTACTACTTCTACTACTACTACTACTGCTACTGCCACCACCACCATCACCACCATACTACTACTACTATTACTACCACCACCACCACTACTACTACTACTACTACTACTACTACTACCATTTTACAGCACGAATTGAATGAAGAAAGTCGTAACACTGCAAAATAGGCGATAATGAAGTGTGTCACATTTTCTCCCGAAATACTCGGGCAGGTGGGAGCGCCCATGAACTCACACTCTACCCCGCAGTGCAGAACCTCTGCTTATCAAAATTCATTTATCCCCAGAACTACTACTCTCTGGAATTTACTTCCTGGGACTTGCTTCCCACATACATTTAATCCTCTCAATTTTAAATCCAATTGTTATAAGTATTTTATGAATGGAAGATGCCTTTAGGCACATGGACTTATTTTTTTTCCTTTGTTTTTCCTTCCTCCATTCATTATCTATATTAAAAAAAAAAGTGTTGGTGGAATTCAGAGACAAGCACTTAACTCCACACACACCTTGTTTGTTACTATAGATAGATGGACATGTACTGTAGGTGGATTGATAGATAGATGGATGGATGAGTAGATGGATAGATACTTGTATATATGTAGGTAGATGGATGGACTGATGGATAGATATACAGATAGATGGATAGATAGATAGATAGATGGATAGATGATATAAGAATGGATGGATGGATACATAGATCTCGAAATTGGCTCTTTTGTATATTTATTTTTCTTGGAAGAAATGGTTTGCCAGCTCCTGGCCTTTGGTTCCTTCTTCCTTGCATTAAAAAAAAAAAGATATTTAGAAGTAGAGGCTGACTGAAAAACAAAAAAACAAAATTGAGAGTATATTGGTAGACAGATAGATGGATAGATAGGTATAAAGATGGATGGATGAACAGATAGATAGACAAGTAGATAATTTGACAGATAAAGGTATATTGAATGAAAAAGATACATACATAAAGAAAAAGATAGATATATCGATATACAGATAGACTGATGAATAGATAGACAGACAGACAAAGATAAACAGACACAGATAAATAAACAGACAGATAAACAGGCAGATAGATAAGGATAAATATTAAATCCATTTATTGTCTTCACTACTACTAATAAATATAATATATCACGCACCGAAAATACAAGAAAATGAGTAGCAAATTATAACAAATATTTTTTAAAAGGAAATTTATGTATTGCAAATTAACTGTTTTTTCGAAATTCACTTTATTTGTTAGCTTTTTGTCCAGGTGATTCTATTTAACACTGGTGGCTCCTTAATACCTCTTCCAAGGCGATTTATTTTGCATATTTCACCACCATTTTTCTTCTACTATATCTATCTATCTATCTCTCTATCTATATAAACACACACACACACACACACACACACACACACACACACACATATATATATATATATATATATGTATATATATATATATATATATATATATATATATATATATATATATATATATATATATATATATATATTGTTACATAGCCTATGATTTCATCATCCTTTGAGTAATTTTAACGCACAGTATGCTGCATGTTTGATCACGAGCGTGTTCTGCCTCAGTCCCCCCCTTCTACCGTTATAGTAGAGTAAGTCGTCCTTTCTGTTGTCCAGAGCGGGATTGTCAACTCTTTGTCCCCATGGCTTCATTTGCGCGTCCTTCTTACAAGTTGTATCAAGCTCTGCCGGCCCCTATATAATGAGCTCAGTCTCTACATTAATTGCCACTTAGATCTATTCCTCATTTTGTTCACATCTCTGTCCTCCCCTGTACAGTTGTTGTTGTGAGTGCTCCGGAAGTCTCCAACCATCTAGCAGCTGTGTAATTTGAGTATAACTGTTATTGCATTTTTTTCCTTGTGGTGTATAGCATAAGGTGTTGATTTGTGGGCCTGGTGAGTTTTTTTGTAATTTATGTAGGATTCATTTTGTCAGCCAGTTTTAATATTATTTTGTATCTGTAATAATTTATCTTGCATTAACTGAGCATTACCCAGTGTATTTTCATTTTATCAGGGCTGACTTGGATAAATTTGCTCTTGCTAATTTCGTGTTAATAGAGGCTATTGCAGTTAACCATATATTTAACCAGTTTTTTGCCATTACATTATCCTTATGAGTCCTGAATGTTTTGTTGTTAGTTTGAGCATTAAACTTTAACTTGTTATTTTCCCTAACTCTTTTATTTTGAACCTGGAACATTACGGGACAGTAGTGATTTTTAGTAGTCTCACTTAAAGTGTACATTATCTTTCTCTGTTCCGTAACATAAATTTGGCGACCTCATGTCAGGATATTCAGGATATTATCATAAGGATATTGCTTGATATTTTGTGACTGTGATTTATTCATGATGTCTACTATTACTACGCTTGATGAAGCCAAAGATTTTTTGTCAAATGTGCAAACAGGGTGTGATATAGAAAACAGAACAAAGAATGAACTTAAGCTCGTTGCTCAACAATTGGGAATTGCTGTTCGCTCTCATCATTCTAAAGATCAAATTGTTGACATGATTAATGAAAGCTTGTTTAATGTAACTCCTCCAAATGAGCAAACGCAGATTGAATTAGCTAAGTTACAGCTAGCCCTGCAGGAGGCTCGTGTGAAGGAAGCTGAATTTCAAGCACGTGCTAAGGAGGCTGAGTCTCAGGCTAAGGAGGCTTGTGTTAAGGAGGCAAATGCTCGTATTCAAGAGGCACAGGTACAGGCTCAGGCACAAATTGAACTTGCCAGGATTCAGGCAGACCATGAGTATCGCATGAAACAAGGTGGAACTGGATCATCTAGCTCTGATGATTTTGATGTGGCTAAAAATGTTAAACTTGTCCCTCCTTTTAATGGATCTGATTTAACAAAGTATTTTCAGTTGTTTGAGAGGGTAGCTACAGGTTTTAGTTGGCCCAAGGAGTATTGGCCAGTACTCCTTCAAACTGTTCTCACCGGTAAAGCTCAAGTAACTTATGCATCTTTGCCTCAGGATCAATCTGATAATTATGATGTAGTTAAGAGCTTGATTCTTAAGGCCTATGAGCTTGTTCCTGAAGCCTATAGAGTAAAATTTAGGACAACTTACAAGCAAGATAAGCAATCCCATGTTGAGTATGCAAAAATCAAAGAAGATCTGTTAGAGCAGTGGTTAAATTCTAAGAATGTGGATTCTGATTTTGGTAAATTTAAGCAGATGATTTTGCTGGAGGACTTCAAGAGGTGTATTAGTAAAGATGTAAGCCTATATCTTGATGAGAGAAGAATAGATAATTTGTCTGATGCTGCAGTTTTAGCTGATGAATATGTTCTCACTCACAAGAGATATTCTAGAGAAAAAGGGAAAACTGAGAGTAAGTACGTTGCCTCTACTCAGAGTACAGGTAACAGGAAAGAGAATAAAGATGATGTTTCTCAGGAAGTAAATACCAGCTTCACCTCTAGATTTCAGAAAAGTAAATGAACTTATTGTAGTAAGCTTGGTCATACTACGGAGAAATGTTTCAGGAGACAGCGTGATGTGAACAAAAAGGAGTCTTTAAATATTCAGTCAATTGGTCTAGTGTCCACTCTTGAGAGTTCCCAGAATTCTTTAACTGAGTTAACTGAACCTGCTTTGAGGGGTAACTTAAATTCTCAGGATGGAGCTCCTCTTTTGAGCAGTAACGTGGGTGACACTCTCAAGAGTTCATGTGCTAATTTTCTGTCTGATGGTTTTGTCAGTCTTCTGGACAGTAATGACAGGAAATCAGTTAAAATATATCGTGATACAGGTGCTTGCCAATCCCTTATGCTGACCAGTGTTCTAGGCTCTAATGTTAATTCCTCTGATGAAACTGTAATCTTACAAGGTGTAGGGAATAATTACTTCTCTGTCCCTCTGTGCAGAGTGAATTTAGAGGCTGGTTTTGTTAATGGTTCCGTTATGGTTGGGTTCGTTGAGACACTCCCAATGTCAGGTGTAACTTTCTTACTTGGAAATGATATTGGTGGAAGTCAAGTGTGTCCAGCTCCTCAGTTGTCTAGTGAGCCAGTGGCTGCGACCCAGGATTGTGATGTCCCTGATGTGTTCCCTGCATGTGCTGTCACTAGGGCTAAGTCTAAAGTTACTGGTGATTTAGAGGATAATGATGATGATGATGTTATCCTAGCTGACACTTTTCTTGCTAATTTGGACCACTCACCAGATGAGGCAGTACCCCGTAGTGTTGATAATTTGTCTCGTCAAGAGTTGGTTGAGTTGCAGGTTGCTGACCCTGAGTTGAAAGGTCTAGCTAACTCTGCTTACAGTGAAGAAGAGTCAGCCGGTGCTTCTACTTGTTATTATGTAAAGTCAGGAGTACTTATGAGGAAGTGGAGACCCCCAGCAGCATCAGCCGACTGTGAATGGGAGGTTGTACATCAAGTTGTCATCCCTCGTGTTTGTAGGCAGGATATCATTAGAGTGGCTCATGATTCCAGTTTGGCAGGACACCTTGGAGTGAGGAAGACTGTGGCACGCATTTTGAAACACTTCTACTGGCCAGGTATCTTCAAGGATGTTTCCTGGTATTGTAAGTCTTGTCACACCTGTCAAGTTGTGGGGAAGTGTAATCAGACCGAAAAGGTTGCACCTCTAGTTCCAGTTCCTCCTTTTGAGGCGCCTTTCACCCGTGTGTTGGTGGATATTGTGGGCCCTCTTCCTAAGACTTCTTCAGGATTTTGTTGTGTTGACCCTGATTGATATGGCTACTCGTTATCCTGAAGCCATTCCACTTAGAAATATCTCAGCAAAAAACGTGGTTAAGGAAATGCTGGGGTTCTTCACAAAGTTTGGTCTGCCCAAGGAGGTACAGTCAGACCGAAGAAGTAATTTCATGTCAAATGTTTTCAAGCAGTCTCTGAAAGAGTTGGGCATCTCCCAGATCACGTCTTCAGCTTACCATCCCCAGACCCAAGGAGCGTTGGAGAGATATCATCAAACACTCAAATCGATGCTCAAGGAATACTGTTTGGAACATCAGAAAGACTGGGATAAAGGTCTTCCATTCGTTGTGTTTGCCGCAAGAGAATCTCCAAATGAATCACTGGGCTTCTCACCTTTTGAACTACTGTTTGGCCATGAAGTAAGAGGACCCCATAAGTTACTCAAGGAATGCTGGCTGTCAGAGGAAGATGACGTCAACCTGCTGGAGTATGTGATGAAATTCAAAGAACGGCTGTCCACTGCTTTACAGTTGGCGAGAGAGAATTTAGGAGCTGCTCAGGAGAAGATGAAGACTTGGTATGATAAGAAGTCCAGGTTACGCCACTTTCAGCCAGGAGATCAGGTTTTGATTCTGCTACCGGTGCATGGGCAACCTCTTCAAGCCAAGTTTAGTGGTCCTTATTTCGTGGAGAAGAAACTCAGTGATGTCAACTATGTCATCACCACACCAGATTGTAGAAAGAGCAAGCAACTATGTCACATCAACATGCTAAAGTTATATCACAGGCAGGACGAAAATAATCCAGTCTGCACTGTAGCTGTTCCACCCGAGTCTGCAAGTGAAGCTCTCCCATGCAGTATGAGCCTGAGTGATAGTTTGGGGAAGAATCCTGATATCATGAATGATCTCCAGACTAAGCTTTCTCATCTACCTCCCGAGGAAAGGCAGGAGTTTTCGGCATTACTGCAGGAGTACCCGCAAGTGTTCCGTGCCACTCCAGGAAGAACCACTGTGTTGATGCATGATGTCAATGTTGGAGACGCAAAGCCAATTAAATTGCCTCCTTACCGTGTGAACCCAGTGAAAGTTCCTCTCATCCAGCAGGAGCTTGGCTACCTGTTGGACCACAAGATGATTGAGCCCTGTCAGAGCGAGTGGAGTTCTCCTGTCACTCTAGTCCCTAAGCCAGGTGGGTCACAGCGGCTTTGCATTGACTACAGACGTGTTAATCAGATAACTAAAACAGACACTTACCCTCTCCCTCTCGTGGAAGATTGCATAGACAAGATCGGAAAGGCTAGGTACATAAGTAAGTTTGATTTGTTAAAGGGATACTGGCAAGTACCTATGACTGAACGTGCTAGGGAGATCTCATGTTTTGTAACACTAGGAAAGACTTTTGCATGTTCTGTAATGCCATATACAGATTGTTTTAGAGTAATAAGAAATTTCCTTTGTAAATTTCTTTTTTCTTTGTGGGGAGGTGTTACATAGCCTATGATTTCATCATCCTTTGTGTAATTTTAACGCACAGTATGCTGCATGTTTGATCACGAGCGTGTTCTGCCTCAGTCCCCCCCTTCTACCGTTATAGTAGAGATTGTCAACTCTTTGTCCCCATGGCTTCATTTGCGCGTCCTTCTTACAAGTTGTATCAAGCTCTGCCGGCCCCTATATAATGAGCTCAGTCTCTACATTAATTGCCACTTAGATCTACTCCTCATTTTGTTCACATCTCTGTCCTCCCCTGTACAGTTGTTGTTTTGAGTGCTCCGGAAGTCTCCAACCATCTAGCAGCTGTGTAATTTGAGTATAACTGTTATTGCATTTTTTCCTTGTGCTGTATACAATAAGGTGTTGATTTGTGGGCCTGGTGAGTTTTTTTGTAATTTATGTAGGATTCATTTTGTCAGCCAGTTTTAATATTATTTTGTATCTGTAATAATTTATCTTGCATTAACTGAGCTTTACCCAGTGTATTTTCATTTTATCAGGGCTGACTTGGATAAATTTGCTCTTGCTAATTTCGTGTTAATAGAGGCTATTGCAGTTAACCATATATTTAACCAGTTTTTTGCCATTACATTATCCTTATGAGTCCTGAATGTTTTGTTGTTAGTTTGAGCATTAAACTTTAACTTGTAATTTTCCCTAACTCTTTTATTTTGAACCTGGAACTTTACGGGACAGTAGTGACTTTTAGTAGTCTCACTTAAAGTGTACATTATCTTTCTCTGTTCCGTAACAATATATATATATAAATATATATATATATATATATATATATATATATATATCTATATATATATATATATATATATATATATATATATATATATACCGTTTTTATATCTATATGGTTAGCATCAGGAATGTATAAAAGAGGATATGGATGTGTAATATCCGGAATAATTCACTACTGGAGGGGTGTTGCGAGTCATGAAAGCCACTGGAGGGTAGTGTGTGGGTTTGGGATGTGTAGGGAACGTTGGTGTGTGCGTGTGTGTGTGTGTGTGTGTGTGTGTGTGTGTGTGTGGTGGGATTATTGATTGTTTTCGGGTTCGAGGTGACGATGAGTGAAAAAGCAATAAGAATAGTGAATGAAGAGTTCTGGACAAATGTGGAAGCGCGCATGGAAAAGTTTGAAAGGAATGAGAGCGTTTTTGATTGGAGATAACAATGGAAAAGTAGGGAAAGTGAAAGAGGATGAAGTAGTTGGTGAGTGGGGTGTACCTGCAGATGTGGATGAGAATTGGCAGTGCTCTAATGGACATTAGTGCCAGGAGGGGGTTGGTGATAGCCAATTCCCTCTTCAGGCACAAAATGATTCACAGGTATACGTGGCGAGTGATGAGAAGGTCTATCTATCTATCTACTGTATATGCCTAGGCTGCTTCCCCCAAGGAAAGGGAGGTAGCCGAGACAGGACGACACACTCCCCAATTACTGAATGAACTGAATGAACGGAAGGCATAGGCGGATCTGGGGGGGGGGGCATTGGGGCCATTGCCCTCCCCCCCAGGAGGTATGCTGGCGCCCCTCTAATAGACGTCATATGTCCCTAATAGTTTATATATATCATATACCATAAGAGGTTAAGACGAGAGAGAGAGAGAGAGAGAGAGAGAGAGAGAGAGAGAGGTGGGAGTTGCCTCAAGGGAATAGGAAGATACTGTCAGAAGGTGAAAGGGGTTACAGATCAAGTATAGGTGTGTGTGTGTGTGTGTGTGTGTGTGTGTGTGTGTGTGTGTGTGTGTGAGGGAGAGAAAGGTGGGAGTTTCCTCAGGGGAATAGGAAGAAAGGTACTGTCACAAGGGGAAAGGGATTACACACCCACCACGCCCCTGGGCACAAAGCACTGGAATCTGTCACAGGGCACAAGGGTAGTAATTAAACCACCGGACACGGGTTCTGCTTCACTGTCACTGAGGTCTTGAAGGTTGGCAGAGAAGACAGGGACAGCCAAGAACAGCAGACAGGCAAACAGCGTGAGCACAGCCATGGTGTAGCTATCTAAGAAGGCTTGAGTGTATAGGAACAAGGGGGACGAACACCCTGAATCCACTAGTCGGACCGGAATGTGGAGAGCTGGTGTTATATCCTTTTTGCTTCTAATATTTCTCAAACTGCACACTTACCTGTTTATGTGAGGATTCTTCCTCTGTCTGTCTGTCTGTCTCTCTTTTCCCCACTGCCGCCACAACTGCGTCTCAGGTCCTTATATACTTGAGCCAACCCTTGACCTCTGACCCCAGCCTTATTTCTGACGGCCGCTGCCGGTGTCGGACAAAGTCGCTATGCACAGCCAAAGTTTCTAACCAAAGGACATGAAATTTGACTCAGTTATAGATGTTCATCCCAGCAAGGTTTTGGGAAGGGTGAAACCACTGAGGGTCGCACTTCACGATGGAGGGGGCAGGCTTTGGGACTTTCAGCGAAATTAAACATGGCCGCAGTTTACAACGTATGAACACATTTTTTCTTTTTAATGCAAAGAAGAAGGAACCAAATGCCAGGAGCCTGCAAACCTTTCCTTCCATAAAAAGAATAATAATAATACAATAGAGAGCCAAATTCAAAATCCTTCATTTCAGTCTGTACATTGTTAGGTGTTTATCTAGTATATATATATATATATATATATATATATATATATATATATATATATATATATATATATATATATATATATATATATATATATATATATATATATATATATATATATATATATATTCTGCCTACCTGTACTCATTATATGGGATACATTTAGCGATGAAAAGTATGAATAATACGTTGCTGCAATACTGAACATACCTTTTGTCTTTTTGTGTTTATGACTGTTGTAACATAATGTTTATTAATGATAATGAAGATAAAATTGAAGTTGATGGAAAGAAGACCTAGTTATATGAAAATTATGTGTATGTCGCCATCATAAAGTATATAAACACATTATTTACAGTAAAACAAGTGTCATTATCTACTAGCTGTTAATAGTACTACCTACAAATATCTTTGTATATATAAACACAGTTCCATAATTATTTCCTAATGATTATTAAATTCAATCATCCTAGCCAGCTGCTTTATTACTTTAGTACCAATAGCCTCCTCTGTGATAAAGTCCATAATGCGATGTGCCCTAATAACACTGTAGCACTGTGATACCAGCTTTATTAATGTGATGTGCCCTAATAACACTGTAGCACTGTGATACCAGCTTTATTAATGTGATGTACCCTAATAACATTGTAGCACTGTGATACCAGCTTTATTAATGTGATGTGCCCTAATAACACTGTAGCACTGTGATACCAGCTTTATTAATGTGATGTGCCCTAATAACACTGTAGCACTGTGATACCAGCTTTATTAATGTGATGTGCCCTAATAACACTGTAGCACTGTGATACCAGCTTTATTAATGTGATGTGCCCTAATAACACTGTAGCACTGTGATACCAGCTTTATTAATGTGATGTGCACTAATAACACTGTAGCATTGTGATACCAGCTTTAGTAATTTGTGAACACGATTGTCCTCAGTGGCGGTGTCAAACGTATGGGTGTTTAGACAATCAAGTATTCTCTGTATCGCAACACTGTGTGAGATGCGTAACACAGCTGTGGAAGTAACGAGTGGCAGAGGCTGATGTTTTAAGAATTTCTACTTTTTTTTTTTTTTTGCAAAATTTCAAAGCATTTCTCAGTTTCATGACAGATTTTACCTACACTTGCACCGAGGAGATCCTTCTCTGTTTGTCATGTCAATAAAAGTGCTCTAATAACCATTGCCTTTAGATGCTGATACCAGTGACTCTTGACATAACGTCAATATCATCATCACCACCTTCATCACCATCATCATCATTATCAGCAACGTCATCATCATCATCATCATCATCATCATCATCATCATCATCATGATTATAATTCGAGCACGTTATCGTAGTGAATGGGTAACACAATGGCCTTACTGTGCTATATGTAAGAAAAATGAAAAATAAGTAAATAGTGAAAAGAATATATTATGCAGTGTAATTCTTTTCATAAATTATCGTTCAGTGTTGCAGAGTGCTAACCTGAAGAGAGAGAGAGAGAGAGAGAGAGAGAGAGAGAGAGAGAGAGAGAGAGAGAGAGAGAGAGAGAGAGAGGATGGGCGGGCGTTGTTTGATAAAGATAAAAGAGATAAGATAAAGTGAGAGAGAGAGAGAGAGAGAGAGAGAGAGAGAGAGAGAGAGAGAGAGATAGGATGGGCGGGCGTTGTTTGGTGAAGATAAAGATAAGATAAAGTGAAAGAGAGAGAGAGAGAGAGAGAGAGAGAGAGAGAGAGAGAGAGAGAGAGAGAGAGAGAGAGAGAGAGGATGGGCGGGCGTTGTTTGATGAAGATAAAAGAGATAAGATAAAGTGTGTGTGTGTGTGTGTGTGTGTGTGTGTGTGTGTGTGTGTGTGTGTGTGTGAGAGAGAGAGAGAGAGAGAGAGAGAGAGAGAGAGAGAGAGTGAGAGAGGATGGGCGGGCGTTGTTGAAGATAAAGAGAAAAGATAAAGTGTGTGTGTGTGTGTGTGTGTGTGTGTGTGTGTGTGTGTGTGTGTGTGTGTGTGTGTGTGTGTGTGTGTGTGTGTGAGAGAGAGAGAGAGAGAGAGAGAGAGAGAGAGAGAGAGTGAGAGAGGATGGGCGGGCGTTGTTGAAGATAAAGAGAAAAGATAAAGTGTGTGTGTGTGTGTGTGTGTGTGTGTGTGTTAAGTTCAAACAGTCATGGAAAGTGTACACGTAACAGACAGACACAAAAGATTGGAACAGAGGACGTGATATATTGGGAGAAAATGTTTTCTTTGGTTAAACCCAACTTGAAAGACGACGTGCTATTTTGGTACTACTACTACTACTACTAATAATCTATCTATCTATCTATCTATAGCCCGACGACGCCCCAATCCCTCAAAGGGTGGCCACAGACAAAACGCC